>NC_133361.1:105285697-105293197 GCF_049309525.1 Garra rufa
CATATAAATATAAGAAGTATATGACCAAAAATAGACCAGATACAGAATTTACTTATTGATTCCAATTTGGATTTTTTATGTATATCTGAGACTTGGTTGAATCATAATGTTCTTTGACCTAATTAATGTACCAGGATATACTTGTTATAGGAGAGATAGGGTCAGTGGAAGGGGTGGTGGTGTTTTCATTTATATAGGGGAGCATTTTAGATATTTACAATTTGAATTGAAGGTGAACATGGAGTGCTTGGGATTAAATGTTATTCTTTCTCCAAATATGACATTTAATATAGTAGTGCTTTATAATCCTCCATGTCATGATGCAAAGTTTTATAATGAACTGAAGAATCTTCTTTCTACTCTTGATAACTGCTGTGAATGTATGATGTCTGGTGATTTTAATATTAATTGGATGGTCAGTGTTGGGGAGTAACTAGTTACATGTAACGCCGTTACGTAATTTAATTACAAAATAAATGTAACAGTAATTCGTTAAAGTTACTTAGAAAAATGTGTAATTAAATTACAGTTAGAAGATTACAAATGGGGTTCATCTAAAAATTTTCTTTAAAAATCTGGGATATGTTGAATAATATTAATCTGTTGCTTTGCCTGTTTTTGATATGCACGATGCCTTCTGCTAAGGCCATTTATTAAAGCGGTGCTATTCTGATGCTTTTGATTGGTTTGAATTTGGGGTGCACCACGTCTGCCAATTAGGTTAATCCTCTTTGTCAGCGCGTTCATCGTCCCCTTTGTGTGTTGGAGACCAATATTAAAAACATTCATAACAAATTAGCTAGCCTGCTAGCTGCCTTTACCAGACACACTTGTATTTATGAACCCTTTCACAAAAAAATCAAATTTTTTCTCCTTGAATAAGGTTGGTAATGTCAGATCTAACTTGCGATTTTATCAGATTAACCCATTTTAATTTTGAGTGTAATTTGTAAAATCAGTGTTTAGACTACTGCGTGATTTTCAGCTGAAACGTGACTAATGATTTGAAGGATGAAAATCCGCTGCAGTTTAGTTTATTTTCGAATAATATAGATCTATTTTTCTCAAGGGCTTGAAACTTTTCTCTGTAATGATCGATGTTGACCTAACGTGCCACCTAGTGGACAAATCTCTCAATTAGTTTGTCCCATTTTGTTTTGCAAAATCGAGCTATTATCTAGTGAAGCGCCCCAGTTGGTCACTGAATCTAAGCAGTGTTTTAGATGAAATGTAACTTTATTAAAAAAAAAAAAAAAAAAAACAATACCATGGATTTTATGACACAGCTTCAATGATGGAGTCTGTTTGGATTTGGCAGTATCTATTCTAGAATCTATTCTTTCTTCTGTTAGTGAGAAATAATTATTAGCCCTGTATGGTATAATGATTTCCCTTCACACATAGTGGTAAAAAAAATTATAATAGTATGCAGATTTGTAAAAAAAAATATTATATCAGTCAGAAGAAAAAAACGTGTTTTTACTACATTATTATAATCTAGAATTGTGTTTTCTCTTAAATATAACTAAAAATAATTATGTAGGAGCCATGTTCTCATTTAAGTTTATGAATTATCTATTATTTTAAATAGATAATTTAGATATTTAGAGAAATCTTTTTTTAAGATTTAAGTTTTTCAAGGCATTGTTACTTGCCAGTGTGTCCTGTCATAGCTATGCAAAATTTTGATTTTGTAACAACATTAAACAATTGTTTGTTATAAGGTCTGGTTTTGTGATGGCTGTACTTTAAAATTAAATTAATATAATCTTAATTCAAGTGATGAAAGATTTTGAAATTCTAACAGTAAACTACTGTAAGGTCACACCTGCTTGATATAAATGCTTGAAAATGATTTAGTTGAAAATATCCATTAGAAACTTAAAAGTAATCAAAAAGTAATCAGATGTAATCAGTTACTTTACTTTTCTAAAGTAATTGAAAAGGTACACTACTTATTACATTTTAAATAGGGTAATTTGTAATCTGTAATCTATTACATTTCCAAAGTAACCTCCCCAACACTGTGCATCAAATATAAAAAAAAACCATGCAAGACATGTTAAGTGGTAAAAAAATATGGCAGGTTAATTATTTTCTGCAGTAAATAAGTTTCTACTTGCAAAAATGTTCAAATAGATTTTCATGTAAAACTACAAAAACTGTGATTTATATAAAGGATGAAAGGAAAATGAACAACGATTTGTGGAAATTACATTTACATTTACATTTACATTTATTCATTTAGCCGACGCTTTTATCCAAAGCGACTTACAATTGGGAATACAACAAGTGATTCATCCTAAGGAGGCAGATCAACATAGGAAGTGTTCAAAAATACCATATGTCAGGCGTTGTTAGAAGAGTGCAGGCTAGAAGGAGAAGATCAAGAAAGAGAGGAAAAACAGGCTAGAAGGGATTTTTTTTTTTTATTGAGTCAGATAGTGTCGAAAAAGATGGGTTTTCAGCAGTCGTTTGAAAGCTGTTAAGGAGTCTGCATTCCGGATAGGGGTGGGAAGATCATTCCACCAGGCAGGGACATTGAACGAGAATGTTCTGGACAGTGATTTAATACCTCTCTGTGGTGGTACAATGAGGCGTCTTTCACTAGAGGATCTCAGTCTTCTGGAAGGAGTGTAGATGTCTAGTAGTGAATGGAGGCATCAGTGTCTTGAATTTGATGCACGCTGTAACCGGTAGCCAGTGCAGGGATATGAAGAGAGGTGTAACATGGGCCTTTTTGGGCTCGTTGAAGACCAGTCGTGCTGCTGCATTCTGAATCATTTGTAGAGGCTTGATTGTACATGCTGGAAGACCAGCTAAAAGAGCATTGCAGTAGTCCAGCCTGGAAATGACCAGGGCCTGGACGAGGAGTTGTGTAGCATGCTCTGTTAGAAAGGGCCTGATCTTTCTGATGTTGTACAATGCAAACCTGCAAGATCGAGCGGTCTTAGCTATGTGGTCTTTAAAAGTCAGTTGGTTGTCAAAGATAACACCCAGATTTCTGGCTGAAGTTGATGGGGTAATTGTTGATGAACCTAACTGGATGGAGAAGTCATGCTGTAACGATGGAGTGGCAGGAAAGATAAGGAGTTCCGTCTTTGCTAGATTGAGCTGTAGATGGTGTTCCTTCATCCATTCAATTTAAAGCAAAACAATCGCAGGACAAATAACAGAAGAACACTCTTTTTCTAACAGTGAATAGATGTAAATAAAACAAACGAATAACTAAATAGAACAACAGAGTACTTTAAGAAGCAGCTCAAAATTAATATTAACGAATAAGTGAATAGAAACTACAGAGTGCGTTTTAGAAGCTGCTCAAATTTAATATTAACCAATAAGTAAATAGAAACTATAGAGTGCGTTTTAGAAGCAGCTCAAATTTAATATTAACCAATAAGTAAATAGAAACTACAGAGTGCGTTTTAGAAGCTGCTCAAATTTAATATTAACCAAGAAGTAAATAGAAACTACAGAGTGCGTTTTAGAAGCTGCTCAAATTTAATATTAACCAATAAGTAAATAGAAACTACAGAGTGCGTTTTAGAAGCAGCTCAAATTTAATATTAACCAATAAGTAAATAGAAACTACAGAGTGCGTTTTAGAAGCAGCTCAAATTTAATATTAACCAATAAGTAAGTAGAAACTACAGAGTGCGTTTTAGAAGCTGCTCAAATTTAATATTAACCAATAAGTGAATAGAAACTACAGAGTGCTTAAAAGAACAGCGGCTTAAAATTAATACTTAGGAATAAGTAATTAAACAGAAACAACAAAGTGCTTTTAGCAGCAACTCTAAGTAACGACCGCCTAGCGAAATAGTATTAAAGTAGACACTTACGCGCCGTCGTTCTTTCTCGTCTGAGGACTGAACTCACTTTCCCGCAGTATGGAAAGTAAGCAAACTATTTGAGCAGTATTCTCGCTAGCCACGCCTCCTAGGCTCAGTCAGCCGCAAATGTCTCGCCCGCACGCAAAATGGCTCAATCGAAACTCAAAAGCAACAGCTTCGCACTTGTAATAGCTCCAGAAGGGAACGATATGACAAAAACAAAAGCTTCCCTTGGCCGTACTCTCAGTTATCAATTTTAATGATTGCAATAAAAACTAGAATTTAAAGCAAAACAATCGCAGGACAAATAACAGAAGAACACTCCTTTTCTAACAGTGAATAGATGTAAATAAAACAAACGAATAACTAAATAGAACAACAGAGTACTTTAAGAAGCAGCTCAAAATTAATATTAACGAATAAGTGAATAGAAACTACAGAGTGCGTTTTAGAAGCTGCTCAAATTTAATATTAACCAATAAGTAAATAGAAACTACAGAGTGCATTTTAGAAGCAGCTCAAATTTAATATTAACCAATAAGTAAATAGAAACTACAGAGTGCGTTTTAGAAGCAGCTCAAATTTAATATTAACCAATAAGTAAATAGAAACTACAGAGTGCGTTTTAGAAGCAGCTCAAATTTAATATTAACCAATAAGTAAATAGAAACTACAGAGTGCGTTTTAGAAGCTGCTCAAATTTAATATTAACCAATAAGTAAATAGAAACTACAGAGTGCGTTTTAGAAGCTGCTCAAATTTAATATTAACCAATAAGTAAATAGAAACTACAGAGTGCGTTTTAGAAGCAGCTCAAATTTAATATTAACCAATAAGTAAATAGAAACTACAGAGTGCGTTTTAGAAGCAGCTCAAATTTAATATTAACCAATAAGTAAGTAGAAACTACAGAGTGCTTTTTAGAAGCTGCTCAAATTTAATATTAACCAATAAGTGAATAGAAACTGTGCTTAAGAGAACAGCGGCTTAAAATTAATACTTAGGAATAAGTAATTAAACAGAAACAACAAAGTGCTTTTAGCAGCAACTCTAAGTAACGACCGCCTAGCGAAATAGTATTAAAGTAGACACTTACGCGCCGTCGTTCTTTCTCGTCTGAGGACTGAACTCACTTTAAATTAAAAACTAGTTATATAATAATTACCTGAAATAATAAATGATTAACATACATTCAGAAAAGAATCACTCAGCCATGACTGAAATAACAGGGACTGAATACTTGGAATACTGAATGATGAAATAACATTTTTGCAAAAATATCGAAAATAAAAACTCAGTCAGGTCACTTATGACCCATGTTATGCATCAAAGGGTTAATTAGCATTAGCTAGCGATAACTGATACACGTCAGTTTTAAGTTAGCTTACTTTGGTACGCAAGCATGTACCGATCGGAATGAAATCATAATTTGATGTTTGAACAAATAGGTTAACATTAGTGTTACGGATTTGTAATTTGATAATCTTGCTTATCTTCGATCTCCGGTTAGCAGATGTCCAGTAAACAGCTGGAATGTCACAAAACTCATTCAGCCAATCAGCAGCGAGATTGATGACCGATTAGCTCTTTCCTCTCGGTAGGAATTGATTGGCTGCTTTGCCCCACTTGTTCGAAGCTTTAGGATTTGCATTAGGACCTGTTCGGTTGTAGTTACAAAGGAGTATGCACCTAGTTCGGACTTCGTTCAGAAATGTTCAGACAACGTTCGGAAGTATTCAAATCTTGTTAGGAAATGTTAGGAATTGTTCAGCCGGCTGATCGCTGGAAGGTACATGCGCTTGCTGTTCTTCGCTTCCAGCACACGCGACTGCACCCAACTTGCCAAAACGAGCCCCTACTCCAAGAAATACGAGATTGACCCGGCACGAGCTAAAGTCTCTCAATATCTTGAATGCTACACATTACAGTGGGTCATTATTTGGACCGCTTTATTTCATTTAATATTTTTTTTGGCCTCTAATACGGGGGCATGAAAAAAGAGATGACATTACCTTGATCGGGTTTGTGAATAATGGGTGAGGGAAGGGACTTTCGTAACTTTTACTTCTCCCATTTGGAGTGAGGGGAGTGACGAAAATCATGTTGGCAGGTGTTGGCACCCTAGATTACACTTGGTGAGCGTAGTGGTTTACCACAGTGAGCGCACAGGTCCAAGGGCATAGAGACACATCTCGAGTTTCTCGTCATCAGCGCATAAATCTTTCACCTTTTACTAAAGATTTCCGTGGAGGGGAACCTTTGCGAGTGACCTGTATTTTTGGGGGCTCTGCTCACAGCAGAGCTACGCTATAGTGTCAAGAGCAGAGTCAATCTGGCCACCCGCCAGCGTGCAGTGGAACGACGCGCGCCTCGTCATGGTCTGTGTTTGCAGCCTTTGCGCTTCCAGCTTCGCGGCTTCAAATTTCTTTAGCCAGCATGGAAAGACAGCGTTCTCTCGTCCATGACGGGATACAAACCCTGGACGGGATCAAACAAAGATGGCTTCCGCTCTTTTGGCCCCATCAGTGACTCGTGCACTTCGAGCCTTCTTTGTTGACGCCGAAAGCCAGCCTCTGCTGCCTGCGTTGTTGGTATAGTTTAACTGGCACTGCACCCGTACGAAAAATGGAGGTGGCAGAAAGGAGCTCAGTGAACAAAAAGCCTGCCGTGACCCGGATTCGAACCGGGGTTGCTGCGGCCACAACGCAGAGTACTAACCACTATACGATCACGGCGCACCACTGGCTCACATCTGGTGGTGCCGGCCGTCCGAATTGAAAAAAAAAGGGCTAGCGGCGCTTTTTATTACTGTGGAGAGAGGGCACACAAATCTGTGCTAGGGACATGGAAGAAAAGGGCCCGCCTACTTCTCCTCAGCACTGGTGAAGAGCGTAGTCGGCAGGATTCGAACCTGCGCGGGGAGAGCCCAATGGATTTCTAGTCCATCGCCTTAACCACTCGGCCATGACTACGGCGACCCTGACGTCCTCTGTCCCGTTGTCGACCTCAAAGTTGGCTGAAAAAACAATGAACTGGCTACCGCTTTACTAAAATCGTCTAGCGCAAAACTCCTAAAGGGGAAAACAGCCCACCACAAGCAACGAAAAATTCATGAAGCAATCACTCTATGTGAACTCTGTCACATCTTTAAGCGTACGCCGACACACGGCAGTGCTGGACTGTCACGACTGCAAGCTGAGGCCGCCGACAAGAAGATGGCCCTTCGCCCGAACAGGGACTTGAACCCTTGACCCTCAGATTAAAAGTCTGATGCTCTACCGACTGAGCTATCCGGGCTCTTGTGTTTTGTGTGCCTCTTACTTTTTATATAAGAACACTTTCTCCACAAGCCGCCTGGGAGAAGCTCACTTGCCACAGGAGCTACGGGACAAAGGCTGCACGCAATTACGTCAGAGAGAGCGAAAGCCAAAGGCCTTGGAAGGCCCAACCACCGTCGCAAGAAGCTAAAGGTAAAAGGGGGAATGCCCGACCGTAGTCGGCAGGGTTCGAACCTGCGCGGGGAGACCCCAATGGATTTCGAGTCCATCGCCTTAACCTCTCGGCCACGACTACGCCTGCATATGGACCGTCTGCTCCCTTGTCTCGAGGCGGGCAGCTCAGGATGCCGCCGAGCTTCAGTTGGCAAAAAGAAGCTGGACGTCCC
>NC_133361.1:105315697-105323197 GCF_049309525.1 Garra rufa
AGACACATCTCGAGTTTCTCGTCATCAGCGCATAAATCTTTCGCCTTTTACTAAAGATTTCCGTGGAGGGGAACCTTTGCGAGTGACCTGTATTTTTGGGGGCTCTGCTCACAGCAGAGCTACACTATAGTGTCAAGAGCAGAGTCAATCTGGCCACCCGCCAGCGTGCAGTGGAACGAAGCGCGCCTCGTCATGGTCTGTGTTTGCAGCCTTTGCGCTTCCAGCTTCGCCGCTTCAAATTTCTTTAGCCAGCATGGAAAGAGAGCGCTCTCTCGTCCATGACGGGATCAAACAAAGATGGCTTCAGCTCTTTTGGCCCCATCAGTGACTCGTGCACTTCGAGCCTTCTTTGTTGACCCCGAAAGCCAGCCTCTGCTGCCTGCGTTGTTGGTATAGTTTAACTGGCACCGCACCCGTACGAAAAATGGAGGTGGCAGAAAGGAGCTCAGTGAACAAAAAGCCTGCCGTGACCCGGATTCGAACCGGGGTTGCTGCGGCCACAACGCAGAGTACTAACCACTATACGATCACGGTGCACCACTGGCTCACATCTGGTGGTGCCGGCCATCCGAATTGAAAAAAAAGGGCTAGCGGCGCTTTTTATTACTGTGGAGAGAGGGCACACAAATGCGTGCTAGGGACACGGAAGAAAAGGGCCCGCCTACTTCTCCTCAGCACTGGTGAAGAGCGTAGTCGGCAGGATTCGAACCTGCGCGGGGAGACCCTGTCGAGGAAATTTCCCTTGAGACCTCGGTAATAAATACAAACTTAAGTAATAGTTAATAAAAAGGTTTATTCTTTGCAAAGAAGATCAACAGTCGTACAGAAACACAGGTTTGCTGCATGAGTGTGATGCAGGAGGGAGGGATTTGCTGCGCTTTATACCTCTTCACACACCCAAGGTCACAAATTGAAAACCTGCTGATACTCTCACATGGGATAGACAGTAGAAAGACATCTCTATACATTATTTACCCCAAACACTCTCTGCAATTGTCTTAAGCCTCCCCCTCCTGACCCCTAAGGTCAGCCTATGGTCTCATGAGGCCCTCAGACCCTTCCTTACTCATTTGGCACAAAGGGACTAGAGAAAGAGAGCTTCTCTGTGTACATCCCTTAACACATAAATGTATATCACATGAGCATAAAAATCACCCCTTATGAATTTTTCACCAACAATTTCCCCCTTTAAATCATTTACTGATTACCAATCATCAAAAAAAGGAAAAATTCATTAATACACCCTTAAACAAACACTAGTAATTAAACATATTTTCACAACTTCACATTTGTTCTCTGGAAGCCGGGCTAAACGAATAAACACTGTTATTGCATTCCTGACATGGGTCAGACCCTCAGTCACCTCTCAGATCCCAAAATAGAAATGTTATTCATATGAAACTCAAAAAAAACTTCATTACTACTGGTTGTATGTTTTCTATGGTTACATCTTTCTAATACATGTAATACATTTCTAAAACTCATAATGAAAATATAGCAAACTCAAGTTGTTACATCACATTTGTATTCTTCATCTTTGATTTTTATATAAATGATCATTCTCTTAAGTTGGAAAAAACTTAAAATATGCAAAGGCTTTTTGTTTTGGGTTTTTTCCCCCTTTCGAAAGCAAGCCACACATTACAGTCACAGACATAAAGACAGTCAATCCCTTCGTCTTGTTGCATTGTCTCGTAACACGGACAAATGACCTGCTTAAAACCTTCGTCGTTTCATCCTGTCTTAATTCATTTCACTGTAAGTTCCACTACTGCTATCATCACTGTCACTGATTGGTTTCTCCAAATCAAAACCCATCACCACATTATCAATCACCACCTTTGGTGAAACGCTAGATGTCACCAGTCTCTGTACTGAGCTGGAAACCAACTGCAAAATACATGGTAGACACATCAGAAGTAAAAGACAAGCCCCAAACATCGGCAGTACAGTTGTACACAGCCAATAGGCCCAACCTCCTCCGAGGCTGGTCCACCTTTCTGCTTGTATGGAATCTGTTTTTTCGGGCTCTTTTACGGCCCTTCTCATGTGCACCACAATATTTGTAATGTTGTCGCTGTAGTCTGCCTCAAATCTCTTTACTCCATCCGCTCCTCCTCCCAGGATGTAGATGGGACCTTTTACAGTGGCTAGCATGAATCCACGTGGCTCTCTCGTCAGCTACCTTCACAGCTGTGTGTGTAGTTAGGAACACATTGAATGGGCCCAGCCACCTTTCACTCATTCCTGAGATCTCATCCCCCATGAAATCCCACGAAATCATCGGGTTTGATGTTGTGCAAGGAACTTTCAGCAACCTTTCCTTGGGCAGCTTTCACCTGTACACAAATATTAGACAACAGAGAAGACATTTCTTTGCAATAACCTAACATGTCATGCTCACACGATCCTGTTGATGGCAGCTGTTGTTTCCCCCCTCTAAGCCCACGTATGGTGGTCTGCCGAACAAAATTTCATACGGGCTCAAATTTGATCTTACCCGCTTTCTCATTCTCATGTACATGAGAACAATTGCAAAGCAACTTAATCCATGTAAGTCCAGTTTCCTCACAAATTTTGCCCATTTTGTTTTATTGCCTCATTAACAAAATGTGTGGCATTGTCTGAGCCTCTTCTACTGCTACTGCTCTTTTGTCACGTAATGTGTGTTGCAAATTATAAAAAAATTCCACAAATTTCAGTTGTTAACCCCTTTATAAACCACAATTCTTTCATTTGTGTCACTATTCCCCCTTTTTACACATTGTCTAACCCATGTGTCAAACGACAATAACGTAAAAAGAAGTGTTCGGGTAAACTAGGTCTGCCATCCACACCCCTCCAAATCCCCTCAGTCATTTTACAGGCGCCCCGCCTCCAGAGCTCCTTTGCCTTTGCTGTCGCAAAAGTCTGCATGGCCTGTAAAGATGAAAAAATGTTTTCATTAGTTTTGGAGAGAGTTTCAGATAAGAGGGTGCACTCCTGTTTGTCTGTCTGCTGTGAGGCCGCTGTCCTTGCATTCCCTAGAGAAACAGAGTCTTTTCTGGTTAGGGTGAGCCGCACATTTGCAAATGGCTATCCTTTCCCTAAAAAAAAATCTCTAATAAAGCTGCCAAAATGGAGATTATGAACTATTGGGCGCCCATCTAAATTTTAAAATCTTGAAAAAACTCAAAGTGTAACACACTTATTCGTCCTGAGTTTTCACGCCTCTGTTAGAGTCACAAGCTCTGCTGCTTGTGCTAAATAGTGTGATGGCAACGAGCCAAATGTCACAATTTCAAATTCAGTCATCACAGAATAGTCAACTTTGTTCTGACCTGTTTGTGGATCTCAGAACGCTGAACCATCCACAAAGAGGACACTTTCAGTTTCAAGTTGTACGTCAGAAAGATCTGCATGTGGCGTACTCACTTGATCAAGCGCAGTCAGACAACAGTTGTTCCTCCCCATCCTCCTCTGTCCGAAGCAGGGTGGCAGGATTCAAGGTTGTGCAACGTTTAACGCTATTCTTGAAATATCGAGCAAGATAGTGTGGTATCACGACCACCGAGCCGTCAATATATGCAATGTTTTCTGTTCATGCAGAATCATGGACACTGTGTGCCAGACAATCAATGTCAGGTCAGGGCACCCTAAGAAATCTCTAGACATCATCAAGGCCTTCTCAGCAGATGCCACCGCCTTCAGACAGCAAGGCAGGCCTGCTACTACTGGTTCTAGCTTGATTGAAAAAAAATAGGCCACAGGTCACAGTCTGTCTCCATGAAACTGCAATAAAACAGAAATCCTAAACCCATTTTTCTCATCTACTATCTGCACAAACGGCCGATCACCATTTGGAAGGCCCAAAGCAGGCGCTTGGGTTAACTCAATTTTCATGTTGACAATTTGTCCACTCAATTTTGTCGGTGGATTTTAGCCCCTTTCCTACTGTTAGGCTTCTTAGGGGTTGTTCCAGAATTGCATAATTGGGGATGAACGTTCTGCAATACGAACACATTCCCAAAAATGACAACATTTGTTTTTTTGTGATCGGTTTTGGTACATTCTTTATACCTTCAACACGCTTGTCAGACAGAGATTTTACAATTTGGTGTTATGACATGTCCCAAAAATGTTACCTGTTGTTTTGCAAATTGCAATTTTTGACAGGCTGACTCTGTGGCCCTCCTCAGCCAAAAGTTTCAGGGGGGTCACAGAGTCTGCTACGCAGGTAGCTTCGTCTAGAGAACACAAAAAATATCATCAATATACTGCAATAAAACAATACCCTCTGATAATTTAAGTGGTTCCAAACTTCTTTTCAGCGCTTCGTTGAATTTAGTTGGCGATTCGGCAAAATTTCGAGCTAACTGTTGAAAGCAATAGCCTTTGCCATTAAATTCAAATGCAAACCAGTATTGGCTCTCTTTTGCCACTGGCACACTGAGCCAAATCAATCACTGAAAAGAAGTTTGCATCAGCCGGTATCTGAGAAAGGATTGCATAAGGATTAGGCACCAAAGGAACTCTCTGTATTGTTGCTGCGTTTACTGCCTGTAAATCCTGTACAAACCTCCATTGGGCCGGCTGACCTTTGTCCCTTATTTTTCTCACTGGAAAATTGGAGTTCTAACTGGCGAATCATCGCATGGAATTATCACCCCCTCCTTCAACAAGGATTCAAACACTGGCCTTATTCCCTCAATTGCCTCTTTTCTTAGTGGATATTGATGTTGACATGGCCTGTAATCAGATTTTGGAGTGATTACACGTGGTTCACATCCTTTAATTAACCCCACATCATATTTGTGTTTGGCCCATACATGTGATGGTACCTCTGCCAGTGCTGAATGAATATCTGAGGGCTCAACATTTACCATGCACTGATTCTCCCAGTCAGTTTTGTCATTTAGAATTGGTCTTATAATTCTTTCAACCTCAATTTTGCATTCAACTGTCATCATAAATGCTTTCAAAGTCTCACTGTGTTTCAATCCTGAGTCTATTTCTCTCCAGTCTAAACTATCGACACATTGTTTTATAAACAAACCAACCTCTGCCCAAGCCTGTCCTTCAGCCTTCGCTAACGACAAATGTGGAACTGTCTGCTCTGTACATTGTTTAGACTGAGCCTCTGAAAGGCATGCTGCCAACGCACACACATCCTTTCGCCAAAACATTTTGTCAAAACTCAGAGTCTCTGCACAAGTCTGCTGAAACCAATCTTTTTCATAGTTTTCTTCCCTTTCCACTACGACATGTGACGTACAATGCAAATCATCAGGTGCCATTATTTCTGCCTCAGAGCATGTTGCACATTCCCTAGCTTTTTCGCACATCATTGTAGCCCAATCATGATTTATGATGTGCCATTCGTAAGCCCATTGAGACTCTTTCGTGCAAACAGCTCCACTGCTCATCTCCTTCCACACATCTGACACCCGTGAGATCAGCAATGAGCCTCAAATTTAGTTTGCACATCAGATCTCGTCCTAAAATGGGTACGGGACAAGTTTTTGAAAGCAAGAATGCATGTTTTAGCACCCTTCCTGTTTCTGTTTCGCAAATTAATGGTTCTGTAAATCTCTCAAACATTGTACGTCCTGACGCACAGAGAGACCCAGAAACATGATCTGTTAGCTCTGGTACACATGGTAAGTCACATAGTCGCACGGTTGACCTTCTAGCCCCTGAATCAGCTAAAAATTCAATTCGTTTTCCCTGAACTATCAGTGAATATTTCGGCATTTCTTTAAACGCCTCAGACTTATACATAGCATACTGCTTTTCAACAGCATCATCATTCATTTCAGACACAGACACAGGAAAGCAAGCTTTTTCTTCATTGCAAAGAGCAGTCAGTACATCAGTGTATTTGTATGCGTATGCGTATGTGTGTGTAATTGATTTATATTCACTTCCCTTTACTTGTGGCCGCTCGCTCGTCTCCTCCTCCCCCTCCTGCTCCCCGTTCCCCTCCTGGCATCAGTCCGATCCATTTTTCCTCTTGCTTCCTCGCTTTGGGGCAATTCTCAGCCCAATGTCCATCCTGTTTGCATGCACGGCATTTGGAGCAGCCTCTGAAGTCATGGTCGTCGGTCTCACATATCCAGCAGCTCCACTTGCGCTGAGGTTTCGCTGGGGCTTTCTTCTTTTTCCCTCTGCCCCAGCCTTTGCAGTTCTCTCTTCGCGCACCTGTGGCTATCTTCGCCAAACTCAGCTGTAGATCTCTGTCCATTCTGGCCTGTTTCTTCTCACGCTTCTCTCTCTGCAGCTTATCAGCGTGTCGCGCGTGAATCAAAACTGTGGCCAATCTTACTTCTCTGAACTCAATGCAGGAAATTTTTACCTTTTCCGCAATGTCCGGTCTCAGTCCGTCCAGGAAGGCATTTCTCAAATGACTCTCCCATCTCCCCGGCTCTTGACCTCTGTCCGCCGGTTCAGTCAGCCCTGAGAATTGGTTGAATGCCTCGTGCAGGCGGCAGTAGTACTCATCGACCCTTTCATCTTTCTCCTGCTGGCATCGGCTGACTCTGGACATGTCGATTCGCATCGGAAACGTGTCTTTGATCGTGTCAACGACTCTGTCCACAGCTCTCCGGTATTCATAATTTGCGGGATCATCGCAGTCGCTGCTCTTCCTTCTGTAATCGTCCTCTGGCACTCTGCCCCTGATCTTGTACCAGTTCGTCGGCCCCAGCTTTGACAGCAAAAGTCTCCTTAGCTCCATTATCGTCGGGCTGAATTCTTCACAAAACCTTAACAGTTCGGTGCTCAGCTTGTCACCCCCTAGAGTCTCTTCGGGCAGTGCGTCTGGCTCAGCTCCACATGCTGCTGCTTCTTCTTGCGGTGCTGTAGGGTGTTTTGGAGGGGAGCAGTCGAGGTCGGGATCAATTTTCCAAGCGCGCAGCTCGGCCACAGGGTAGTGATGGACATTGTACGGCGGTGGAACATGTTTAAAGACAGAAACATCAGACATATCAGTACTTGTGATTAATGCAAATGTTTTTCCTTCTTTTAATTCCCTAATTTCCTCTTCACTCACTTTTAATTCCTTCAACATTCTATCGATCTTTTCCTCATTATCCTCTACTATTGTCTGTTTTTTTTTCCGATCTTCGTTTCACTCCCTGTCATTGCTTTTTGTAAAGCCCCTCTTTCTCTTCTCTCTGCCTCGCCAAGCCAACAATTCACCGTTCCCTCACATTCCTTACACACATGCCTCTTACAACATTTCTTTGGCACCTCACTGCCCTCCCTAACTGACTCTTTCACTGCTTTCAGCTTCACAACACTCAAGGTTCCATCCCTAGGAAACTCATGATACATAATCAGTTTTTCTATGTCCAAAATACACTTTTCACCCACCGACTTTCTCATTTGCCTAAATGTCGGCGTATCATATTTCTCAATTTTGCTCTGAGATTTCCCCATACTGACGCTTGACCACTTTTTCCAAAGTGTACCTTTTTCCCTAGCCGGGCGCGCCCTATACCCTGTCAGACGTCTCCAACA
>NC_133361.1:105328197-105340697 GCF_049309525.1 Garra rufa
GACATTACCTTGATCGGGTTTGTGAATACTGGGTGAGGGAAGGGACTTTCGTAACTTTTACTTCTCCCATTTGGAGTGAGGGGGGTGACGAAAATCATGTTGGCAGGTGTCGGCACCCTAGATTACCCTTGGTGAGCGTAGTGGTTTACCACAGTGAGCGCACAGGTCCAAGGGCATAGAGACACATCTCGAGTTTCTCGTCATCAGCGCATAAACAGCCCACCACAAGCAACGAAACATTCATGAAGGGGCAGCATAGCAAACACTCTATGTGAACTCTGTCACATCTTTAAGCGTATGCCGCCACACGGCAGAGCTGGACCGGCACGACTGCAAGCTGAGGGCGACAACAAGAAGATGGCCCTTCACCGGAACAAGGACTTGAACCCTGGACCCTCAGATTAAAAAAAAGTCTAATGCTCTACCTACTGAGCTATCCGGGCTCTTGTTTATTGCGCGCTTCTTACTTTTTATATAAGAACACTTTCTCCACAAGCCGCCCGGCAGAAGCTCACTTGCCACAGGAGCTACGGGACAAAGGCCGCACGCAATTACGTCAGAGAGAGCGAAGGCCAAAGGCCTTGGAAGGCCCAACCACCGTCGCAAAAAGCTAAAGGGGGAATGCCCGACCGTAGTCGGCAGGGTTTGAACCTGCGCGGGGAGACCCCAATGGATTTCGAGTCCATCGCCTTAACCTCTCGGCCACGACTACGCCTGCATATGGACCGCCTGCTCCCTTGTCTCGAGGCGGGCAGCACAGGATGCCGCCGAGCTTCAGGCGCAAAATCCAACTGAAGGGTGAGTTGGCAAAAAGAAGCTGGACGTCCCCGTCGCTCAACGACAAAGGGCTGCCATGACCCGGATTCGAGCATTCTTTTCTGACCGCTTAAATCTTGCACTGAGCGCCTGCGTTGGTGGTATTGTGGGGAGCATAGCTGCCTTCTAAGCAGTTGTCCTGGGTTCGATTCCCGGCCAACGCGTTGTTTTCGGCTGCGGTTGACCTCGAAGCAGAACTCCTTCTGTGACCTCTGTTTGCACCAAAAGCTTTTGGATGAGTCGTTCGACAGCAGCAGAGAGTTAGGTCTCCCCGTTGGGGAATCTAACCCCGGTCTTCCACGTGACAGGCGGAGATACTGTTCACTATACTAACGAAGAGTTGCGCTTGCTGTTCTTCGCTCCCAGCACACGCGACTGCACCCAACTTGCCAAAACGAGCCCCTACTCCACGAAATACCAGATTGACCCGCCACGAGCTAAAGTCTCTCAATATCTTGAATGCTACACATTACAGTGGGTCATTATTTGGACCGCTTTAGTTCATTTAATATTTTTTTTGGCCTCTAATACGGGGGCATGAAAAAAGAGATGACATTAACTTGATCGGGTTTGTGAATACTGGGTGAAGGAAGGGATTTTGGTAACTTTTACTTCTCCCACTTGGAGTGAGGGGGGTGACGAAAATCATGTTGGCAGGTGTCGGCACCCTAGATTACCCTTGGTGAGCGTAGTGGTTTACCACAGTGAGCGCACAGGTCCAAGGGCATAGAGACACATCTCGATTTTCTCGTCATCAGCGCATAAATCTTTCGCCTTTTACTAAAGATTTCCGTGGAGGGGAACCTTTGCGAGTGACCTGTATTTTTGGGGGCTCTGCTCACAGCAGAGCTACGCTATAGTGTCAAGAGCAGAGTCAATCTGGCCACCCGCCAGCGTGCAGTGGAACAAAGCGCGCCTCGTCATGGTCTGTGTTTGCAGCCTTTGCGCTTCCAGCTTCGCCGCTTCAAATTTCTTTAGCCAGCATGGAAAGAGAGCGCTCTCTCGTCCATGACGGGATGCAAACCCTGGACGGGATCAAACAAAGATGGCTTCAGCTCTTTTGGCCCCATCAGTGACTCGTGCACTTCGAGCCTTCTTTGTTGACCCCGAAAGCCAGCTTCTGCTGCCTGCGTTGTTGGTATAGTTTAACTGGCACCGCACCCGTACGAAAAATGGAGGTGGCGGAAAGGAGCTCAGTGAACAAAAAGCCTGCCGTGACCCGGATTCGAACCGGGGTTGCTGCGGCCACAACGCAGAGTACTAACCACTATACGATCACGGCGCACCACTGGCTCACATCTGGTGGTGCCGGCCGTCCGAATTGAAAAAAAAGGGCTAGCGGCGCTTTTTATTACTGTGGAGAGAGGGCACACAAATGCGTGCTAGGGACACGGAAGAAAAGGGCCCGCCTACTTCTCCTCAGCACTGGTGAAGAGCGTAGTCGGCAGGATTCGAACCTGCGCGGGGAGACCCCAATGTATTTCTAGTCCATCGCCTTAACCACTCGGCCACGACTACGGCGACCCTGACGTCCTCTGTCCCGTTGTCGACCTCAAAGTTGGCTGAAAAAACAATGAACTGGCTACCGCTTTACTAAAATCGTCTAGCGCAAAACTCCTAAAGGGGAAAACAGCCCACCACAAGCAACGAAAAATTCATGAAGCAATCACTCTATGTGAACTCTGTCACATCTTTAAGCGTACGCCGACACACGGCAGTGCTGGACTGTCACGACTGCAAGCTGAGGCCGCCGACAAGAAGATGGCCCTTCGCCCGAACAGGGACTTGAACCCTGGACCCTCAGATTAAAAGTCTGATGCTCTACCGACTGAGCTATCCGGGCTCTTGTGCTTTGTGTGCCTCTTACTTTTTATATAAGAACACTTTCTCCACAAGCCGCCTGGGAGAAGCTCACTTGCCACAGGAGCTACGGGACAAAGGCTGCACGCAATTACGTCAGAGAGAGCGAAGGCCAAAGGCCTTGGAAGGCCCAACCACCGTCGCAAGAAGCTAAAGGTAAAAGGGGGAATGCCCGACCACATTCGGCATGGCTCGAACCTGCGCGGGGAGACCTGTCATCTCTCGCCTGCCTGTGGACCACCTGCTCTCTTGGCTGGAGGCGGGCAGCACAGGATGCCGCCGAGCTTCAGGCGCATAATTCAACTGAAGGGTGAGTTGGCAAAAAGGAGCTGGACGTCCCCGTCGCTTAACAGCAAAGGGCTGCCGTGACCCGGATTCGAGCATTATTTTCTGATTGCTTAAAACTGGCACAGAGCGCCTGCGTTGGTGGTATAGTGGTGAGCATAGCTGCCTTCCAAGCAGTTGACCCGGGTTCGATTCCCGGCCAACGCATTGTTTTTGGCTGCGGTTGACCTCGAAGCAGAACTCCTTCTGTGACCTCTGTCTGCACCAAAAGCTTTTGGATGAGTCGTTCAACAGCAGCAGAGAACTAGGTCTCCCCGTTGGGGAATCTAACCCCAGTCTTCCACGTGACAGGCGGAGATACTGTCCACTATACTAACGAAGATTTGCGCTTGCTGTTCTTCGCTCTCAGCACACGCGACTGCACCCAACTTGCCAAAATGAGCCCCTACTCCATGAAATACCAGATTGACCCGCCACGAGCTAAACTCTCTCAACATCTTGAATGCTACACATTACAGAGGGTCATTATTTGGACCGCTTTATTTCATTTAATATTTGTTTTTTGGCCTCTAATACTGGGGCATGGGTCAAGAGCAGATTCAATCTGGCCACCCGCCAGCGTGCAGTGGAGCGAAGCGCGCCTCGTCATGGTCTGTGTTTGCAGCCTTTGCGCTTCCAGCTTCGACGCTTCAAATTTCTTTAGCCAGCATGGAAAGAGAGCGCTCTCTCGTCCATGACGGGATGCAAACCCTGGACGGGATCAAACAAAGATGGCTTCAGCTCTTTTGGCCCCATCAGTGACTCGTGCACTTCGAGCCTTCTTTGTTGACCCCGAAAGCCAGCCTCTGCTGCCTGCGTTGTTGGTATAGTTTAACTGGCACCGCACCCGTACGAAAAATGGAGGTGGCAGAAAGGAGCTCAGTGAACAAAAAGCCTGCCGTGACCCGGATTCGAACCGGGGTTGCTGCGGCCACAACGCAGAGTACTAACCACTATACGATCACGGCGCACCACTGGCTCACATCTGGTGGTGCCGGTCGTCCGAATTGAAAAAAAAAGGGCTAGCGGCGCTTTTTATTACTGTGGAGAGAGGGCACACAAATGCGTGCTAGGGACACGGAAGAAAAGGGCCCGCCTACTTCTCCTCAGCACTGGTGAAGAGCGTAGTCGGCAGGATTCGAACCTGCGCGGGGAGACCCCAATGGATTTCTAGTCCATCGCCTTAACCACTCAGCCAAAAACAGGGCAAAAGGGACTGCTACAAGGGGGAAAGAAAGGGAAAAGAGAGGGGGAAATGGGGGAAGAAAGAAAACTTCATGAACACTCACAAGGGATTTGAGTAAAGTGTTTGACTTAATTTTGACTATACAATTTCTAATAAAAACAATTTTTCTAATAAAAAATAAATAAAAATACTGATCTGACAAACACATTACACACTCTTGCCAGGACTTGCACCTGGAATCTCCCACCCAAAGGATGGTTGTGTTACTATTACACCACAAGAGTTGTGTCTTTCTTTTTAACAAACACTGCAAATTAAGCACTGCAAACAGCAACTAAAAACAAAATGTTCACAGCACAGCAAATTCAAAACTCAACCATATACACAACTATATAAAAATCTAACTATATAAACGTCCAAAACCAATCAAAAAAAAATCAAAGACTTCCCTGTATATTCTCCTTCCACTGTGCAACAGAGAGACCTGAGGCTGGACAATACCACCTGCCCTTCAGCTGAGTGTGGCCAGTTGTCTTATTTTTTGTCAGCCCACACTGCTTGCAGATATAGTGATATATATCCTTTGCTAGTCGTTTCCGTGGTGGTTCACCCCTAGCCGCTCGTTCTTCATCCTCTTGGGCAGCTTTCTGCCTTCTCCATGTGCGCTGCCTGGGCTGAGTAGAGGGACAAGTTTGTGGTGGCAGGTTATTAGGCGGCTGGAATTGGGGAGGGGGCTGGAATTGGGAAGGGGGCTGGAATTGGGGAGGGGGCTGGAATTGGGAAGGGGGCTGGAATTGGGGAGGGGGCTGGAATTGGGGAGGGGGCTGGAAATGGAAGGAGGGCTGAAATTGGGGAGGAGCCATAAACTGGGTAGACTGAGGCACTGGTAGACCAGGTGGGTATCTGGGAAAGGGTGGGTAGGACCCAGGGGGGAATTCAAAGTGTGGTGCGAAGTGACTCCTTTGCTAAATATAATTGATTGGGCAGTGCTGTACCCTGCAGCAGCATGTCTCTGTCCACACGTTTCTGTCTTCTTAGTAGCCTGCAAGAGAAACATTCTTCATTTAAAGTTAGCAATTTTAATAGATTAAAGCCCATTGTTTTTGCTTAGTATAATTTTTTAAAAAGCATGTTCAGGAAGGTTTTATAAGTACAATCTTAATATAATACTGTAATTGTTTAAATGTATTGCATAAAAGACTCACCACGAAGAGACAGTAGTGGTGTTTATTGGGACCAGAACCAGGTTGGTCTGTCCTAGAACCACTCTGCTGTCCTCTAACAGCTGTTTTAAGTGGCTGTATACCACCACAATAGACTGTGGAATTGGCAGAGTTTTTCCTTTTGTGTCCTTGGGCCTGTTCCGTGCTTGCTGAAACTCTTTTAAAAGCCGTAGGCAAACACATTCACAGACCCTGTGGACTTCAGGGTCCTGAGCCGCCTGCCCATGAGTCATGAACAGTCTATGGAAAAGAAGGATGATATAATCTAGACAGTGTACTAGGTAATAAACTAGTGAAAATCAAAATAGTCAAATTACCTCTCTGCTGCCTGCTGTCCGGGAGCAGAGCCACTCCGCTTTCTGGATGCTCTCCAAGGTCCTGGCAAAGTCTTCTTCTTAACCTTCTGGCTGTATTTTGATGGTACCTTGTCCATGGCATGCAGAGCCATGTACAGCTGGACTATGTCGGCCTCCTCTTGTGATGACAAGGCAGTGATCGTTCGGTTTAGGCCAACCAGGTAGCCTGCTAGGGCTGCCTCCCAGCCCAAGACACCTCTGGAATCACACTCTGTACTCTGAAAATTTAGAAAAAAGACAACCACAGTCTAATACATATATACAGTGTTGGTAAAAAAGGTAGTAATTATTTTGCAGTGTACATGCATATATTTTAACTTTACAAACAGTTGACAATAGGTGTTTTGCAATGCACCAGATACATTCTTAAGTAAAAGTACAGGATAGCAACATTACCTGGCCTGATGTGCTAGAAATTGCAATGTCATCCTCCTCTTCCTCAGTGACATCCTCATCAGGAGATTTGGGTCCAGTGTCACCTAACTGACTGGTCACCTGGGCCTCCACGACAGCTGCTGGAGGGTCAGAGTCATCAGCCCTAAGGTCAGCTGCATGGCACACAGTCGTGTCGATTTCATTTTCATCTTCGGGCTCCTCTGAGGGGACTACAGGCATGTCATTGTGGTGTGCAATCAACTGGTCGCCTCTGTTGGACTGGGCCAACAAGTACTCCACTGCAATGCGCTCCGCTGCAATAATTTTAAACATATTGTTAATGGGGAGAGGACACATACACACATTAACACAGGAGAGAGAGAGAGAGAGAGAGAGAGAGAGAGAGAGAGAGAGAGAGAGAGAGGAATACTCCAATGCTCAGCATAACCCTGAGAGATATCTTACCAGTGGGTTTTCCTGGAGGAGTGAATTCTGGCATCAAAGCCCAACCAAGGACCCGTTGGCTCATGTTGTTCAAATGAGACATTAAGCAGACATCAAATGTCCTGAGGGTTGAGGCCCCCACCACAGATACAGCTTCTCTAGCCCGGCTCATGTTCCACCTCGAGGCCCCCTCCAACATGTACATTTGTGTGTGCATGGCATTGCATCTCCATCCTAAAAAAAATAAAAAAATAAACTCAGGACATAACTATTTAATGACACAGTTATAGAACAGTAACATAGAATAATAATAAGTATAATGAGACAAGTAGCTGGTAGTAAAAAAGCTTAAAAATCTACAGAACATACTGCAATTTAACAATCAGAATTTACCAGGAATAAAGGCACATTGGTGGCGGTGAAAACTTTCCAGTGAGGATGACCCCCTGCCACACCTAAGCACGTTTAGGACTTTTCCACCTTTCTGGAGTGTCCCCGTCTTTGTGTACAACTCTACATGTGGAGGGTCCTGTATACACTCGAGGTGTTTTTGTTGCATTTCCCAGACATGGTGCATGCTGTCAGGGTTAACCAGATGAAGCCCTGTAGTGTCCGTTAGCTCCCACACTGATTCCAGCAGCCCTGAAATCATGGCCCTGATCTCCTCAGCCTTGCGAGTCCGCCGCCTACAGTGCTTTGCCAGTTCACCTGGGCTGATGCTGGCCATGAGCTGTGCCTCAGTTGGAGCCTGTCCTCCATGGCTGCTTTTCCACTCCCCTCTCTTGGCTGCCTTAAGTTCTTTCACATCCTCCTGATCCCATTCAAAGATACAGGAGGAAAGTTTTGAACAAAAGGTACCATAGAGAGGGTGGTGCTCTGTAGTAAGGCCGCAGTTGAATCTTCTCATAAAATGGAAGATATCTAGCCTTACAATAGACTTCCATGGCCGAAAAAGATTTAGCACAGCAGGTGTACCTGTGGAGGATGAAAAAAAAAATAAGTATGCATTTGATGTTTTTTTCAACATACTTTTCATTCATTGTAATTTATTACAATTATATTACATTGATGGTAAAAATAATACTAATTACCCTCACCAATAGGGAGAAAATATTTTTTACACTACTATTAACTTTTGAAAAATATATTGCAATGCACATGTAACAAAATAGTCATTTGAAAATCCCACCTGACTGACTGCAGCAATCCCGATCAACATAGATGACCTTAGGCTCTGGCTCGCCAGCATTCTGGTAGCGTTTCACAACACCCTGGCACAGCTCCTCTAGTCCTGCACCTTCAGCTGTTGTCAGAACACTGTTCAGAACCTGGCCAAGCTCATTCCCAATGTTGGTCATCCATGCAGCCGTGTCCCCAATGCCACCAGCCAACTTTTTGGTGATCTGAATAACAAACCATAAGGAAACAAAGACATTCTGACAGTCTTAATTATATATATATATATATATATATATATATATATATTTTTTTTTTTTTTTTTTTTTTATGGTGAATTACAATATATAAAACACAAATTCACACTTTTTCATCATTATGATGAAATTATAATTATTCCAATTAATTAACATGAATGGCTGAAAATAAACCTGATGTTCAAACCTTCTTAGTAGAATCCATCTTAAGGATTCGGCCATAGGTGGAGGTAATCACCCCCTTCATCCCATCCAGATGACTGAGGATGTCGTTGGAGTGGACAGTCTCAAACCACTGGGCGAGTGGAAGTGACCTGAAGGGTGCAGGTGCAGAAAAGGCAGGTGCCATCGCAGATTGGACCAGGGAAACCTTTCTCAAATGATGCTCACAGTCAGAGAGGTACTGGATGGTCCGTCGTGCCCACTCCTCACTGTGGACTTCCTCCAATGCTGACTGGAAGTAGGAGGAACTGTTGCCACTGGTCCTTGGCCTGAGGAAGGTCACACATTTCCTGTCCAGGGCTAGCTGAGTGGTCAGCACCGCTGGAAACAGGGTCCTGTGTGCCACATCCAGTTGTGAAAGGATGTCCTGGCTCCATGGGCATACTGGCAACTTGCATGCACTGCAGCGTGGATAGTCCCCACCCACCAGGTAGTAACGGCTATCCATGTCAATCACCTCCCTGACCTTCGGGTATATCCCTGAATGGTGCATCTTCCGACCACACTGTGGGCATTTAAGAGGAATGCCCCATATCCTCATCGGTGCCCACAAGAACATCCTTTGTCGGAAGTACCACCCAGGCTCAGGAGGAGATGGCTTGGGCTGCATCGGTGGATAAAACCAGTTCGCCTGGATGTTCTGCCTCAGCTGCCCTGTGGGCTCATATAGGCACTTAGCAATCCACACCCAGTCTCCTGGCTGGAGGACTCTCTTAAACTGACTGGGAAGAAAGCTCTCCCAATCAGTAACAGCCTGAGGCAGAGATGGTGTGGCCTGCAGTGAGGGTGCTGGACATGAGGTTGGAGTGAGCTGTGGAGATGGAGAGCACCGTGTAGGTGAGGGCTGTAGAGCCGGAGAGTGGCTTGGGGATGAAGTGGGCTGCTGGGATGGAGATGGTCGCGTGGATGGAGTGGGCTGCTGGGATGGAGATGGTCGCGTGGATGGAGTGGGCTGCTGGGATGGAGATGGTCGCGAGGATGGAGATGGCCACGGGGATGGAGATGGCCACGGGAATGGAGATGGCCGCGGGGATGGAGATGGCTGTGGGGATGGAGATGGCCGCGGGGATGGAGATGGCCGCGGGGATGGAGATGGCCGCGGGAATGGAGATGGCCGCGGGGATGGAGATGGTCGCGTGGATGGAGACAATAGTGCTGGCAGTGGAGATGGCAAGTGCTGTGGAGGTGGAACCAGCTGTGGAGATGGTGAAGGGCACAAAGACGGTGTGGGATTTTTTGAAGGGCTGTCACGTGGAGCCAATAGGGCCCCATAATGTTTGGACTCAATGTGTTGGAGGAGTCCAATAGCACCCTGGACCTTGGCCCCACAGCTGTCACAACTCTCTTCAGCATGGTAGTCAGAGAGGTGCTCTGAAAACTTCTCTGCCTCCACAACCACACTACACAGAGAACACTTCACCCCCTGTTCTGCCTGTGATGTCCCTGCCTCCTCTGAGCTGCCGCCTGCCTCTACCTCAGGCCCTGCCTCAATCAAGACCTTATCTGTTGACTGGAAGAAAATGAAGATTAGGAACAAACGAAAGTCATACTATACATGTTAAATAATTTCACCAAATTGTTCTGCAGAACTGTGGTCTCTGAGAATAGATCAGAGGATTGTCCACAAAATAGTCTATTACATGATACAGGGACTAATCTTGCTTTTTAAATATTCTATCATTACCTACCTTGTGGAACCCACAAGTGCACTCTATGTGCCTGCCAAACAGGTCCACCTTATTCCCTCTTTGCAGAGGACAGGCATCAATCCGCTCCAGGACCTCCTTCCATTTTCTGCTTCCAGGCCTTTTGCCTGTACTGAACTGGAAGGTGCCCTGGGCATACCTATAGCAGATGTCAGTCCAATAAGCAGAAGATTTGCCTGTTTTGGTCATATCTGAAAAATAATATGGACCAAATCAATGCAGTTGTGCATTTCTGTTGTGCATTCTCTTCGATTGAGCTACCAACCAGTCACATGAGGACATCAGACAAGATTATATTTTAGAAATATATATATATATTTATTTATTTATTTTATTTTTTTAGAGACAAGACAGAAATACAAAGTGGGATAAACCTTTTTTTTGCAGTAAAATTATTATTATTATTATTATTATTATTATTAATAAAAATAATGTAGGATTAAAAAAACGAATTAAGAACTAATTACTAATTTAGCTTAAGTTAAATGGTTTTATTCAGGTAAAAATATAATTTAATATCACTGAATAACACTAACTTTCTCAGTTCTTTTTCTATTCTATCTATTCTTTTTATGTATTAATATAAAAAACAAAAAATAAACCTTGCTGTGTGTACCACTTAAAGGTAACTGAGCCTTTTCACAGCACACACACACACACACACACACACACACACACACACACACACACACACACACACACACACACACACACACACACACACATAAAATATGTAAAAAAAAAAAAAGCATTAAATGTGAATCAAATGTACAAATATACATGCATCAAATATTAAAAAAAACATGCAAGACATGTTAAGTGGTAAAAAATGTGGCAGGTTAATTATTTTCTGCAGTAAATAAGTTTCTACTTGCAAAAATGTACAAATAGATTTTCATGTAAAATTACAAAAACTGTGTTTGTATATAAAGTATGAAAGGAAAATGAACAACGATTTGTGGAAATTAAAAACTAGTTATATAATAATTACCTGTAATAATAAATGATTAACATACATTCAGAAAAGAATCACTCAGCCATGACTGAAATAACAGGGACTGAATACTTGGAATACTGAATGATGAAATAAAATTCTTGCAAAAATATCGAAAATAAAAACTCAGTCAGGTCACTTATGACCCATGTTATGCATCAAAGGGTTAATTAGCATTAGCTAGCGATAACTGATACACGTCAGTTTTAAGTTAGCTTACTTTGCTACGCAAGCATGTACCGATCGGAATAAAATCATAATTTGATGTTTGATAAAATAGGTTAACATTAGTGTTACGGATTTGTAATTTGATAATCTTGCTTACCTTCGATCTCCGGTTAGCAGATGTCCAGTAAACAGCTGGAATGTCACAAAACTCATTCAGCCAATCAGCGGCGCGATTGGTATGTCAACTCGATGGCCGATTGGCTCTTTCCTCTTAGTAGGAATTGATTGGCTGCTTTGCCCCACTTGTTCGAAGCTTTAGGATTTGCATTAGGACCTGTTCGGTTGTAGTTACAAAGGAGTATGCACCTCGTTCGGACTTCGTTCAGAAATGTTCAGACGACGTTCGGACGTATTCAAATACTGTTAGGAAATGTTAGGAATTGTTCAGCCGGCTGATCGCTGGAAGGTACGGCCACGACTACGGCGACCCTGATGTCCTCTGTCCCGTTGTCGACCTCAAAGTTGGCTGAAAAAACAATGAACTGGCTACCGCTTTACTAAAATCGTCTAGCGCAAAACTCCTAAAGGGGAAAACAGCCCACCACAAGCAACGAAAAATTCATGAAGCAATCACTCTATGTGAACTCTGTCACATCTTTAAGCGTACGCCGACACACGGCAGTGCTGGACTGTCACGACTGCAAGCTGAGGCCGCCGACAAGAAGATGGCCCTTCGCCCGAACAGGGACTTGAACCCTGGACCCTCAGATTAAAAGTCTGATGCTCTACCGACTGAGCTATCCGGGCTCTTGTGTTTTGTGTGCCTCTTACTTTTTATATAAGAACACTTTCTCCACAAGCCGCCTGGGAGAAGCTCACTTGCCACAGGAGCTATGGGACAAAGGCTGCACGCAATTACGTCAGAGAGAGCGAAGGCCAAAGGCCTTGGAAGGCCCAACCACCGTCGCAAGAAGCTAAAGGTAAAAGGGGGAATGCCCGACCACATTCGGCCCCTACTCCATGAAATACCAGATTGACCCGCCACGAGCTAAACTCTCTCAACATCTTGAATGCTACACATTACAGAGGGTCATTATTTGGACCGCTTTATTTCATTTAATATTTGTTTTTTGGCCTCTAATACTGGGGCATGAAAAAAGAGATGACATTACCTTGATCGGGTTTGTGAATACTGGGTGAAGGAAGGGACTTTCGTAACTTTTACTTCTCCCACTTGGAGTGAGGGGGGTGACGAAAATCATGTTGGCAGGTGTCGGCACCCTAGATTACCCTTGGTGAGCGTAGTGGTTTACCACAGTGAGCGCACAGGTCCAAGGGCATAGAGACACATATCAAGTTTCTTGTCATCAGCGCATAAACAGCCCACCACAAG
>NC_133361.1:105353197-105355697 GCF_049309525.1 Garra rufa
ATCACGGCGCACCACTGGCTCACATCTGGTGGTGCCGGCCATCCGAATTGAAAAAAAAGGGCTAGCGGCGCTTTTTATTACTGTGGAGAGAGGGCACACAAATGCGTGCTAGGGACACGGAAGAAAAGGGCCCGCCTACTTCTCCTCAGCACTGGTGAAGAGCGTAGTCGGCAGGATTCGAACCTGCGCGGGGAGACCGCAATGGATTTCTAGTCCATCGCCTTAACCTCTCGGCCACGACTACGGCGACCCTGATGTCCTCTGTCCCGTTGTCGACCTCAAAGTTGGCTGAAAAAACAATGAACTGGCTACCGCTTTACTAAAATCGTCTAGCGCAAAACTCCTAAAGGGGAAAACAGCCCACCACAAGCAACGAAAAATTCATGAAGCAATCACTCTATGTGAACTCTGTCACATCTTTAAGCGTACGCCGACACACGGCAGTGCTGGACTGTCACGACTGCAAGCTGAGGCCGCCGACAAGAAGATGGCCCTTCGCCCGAACAGGGACTTGAACCCTGGACCCTCAGATTAAAAGTCTGATGCTCTACCGACTGAGCTATCCGGGCTCTTGTGTTTTGTGTGCCTCTTACTTTTTATATAAGAACACTTTCTCCACAAGCCGCCTGGGAGAAGCTCACTTGCCACAGGAGCTACGGGACAAAGGCTGCACGCAATTACGTCAGATAGAGCGAAGGCCAAAGGCCTTGGAAGGCCCAACCACCGTCGCAAGAAGCTAAAGGTAAAAGGGGGAATGCCCGACCACATTCGGCATGGCTCGAACCTGCGCGGGGAGACCTGTCATCTCTCGCCTGCCTGTGGACCACCTGCTCTCTTGGCTGGAGGCGGGCAGCACAGGATGCCGCCCAGCTTCAGGCGCATAATTCAACTGAAGGGTGAGTTGGCAAAAAGGAGCTGGACGTCCCCGTCGCTTAACAGCAAAGGGCTGCCGTGACCCGGATTCGAGCATTCTTTTCTGATTGCTTAAAACTGGCACAGAGCGCCTGCGTTGGTGGTATAGTGGTGAGCATAGCTGCCTTCCAAGCAGTTGACCCGGGTTCGATTCCCGGCCAACGCATTGTTTTTGGCTGCGGTTGACCTTGAAGCAGAACTCCTTCTGTGACCTCTGTCTGCACCAAAAGCTTTTGGATGAGTCGTTCAACAGCAGCAGAGAACTAGGTCTCCCCGTTGGGGAATCTAACCCCAGTCTTCCACGTGACAGGCGGAGATACTGTCCACTATACTAACGAAGATTTGCGCTTGCTGTTCTTCGCTCTCAGCACACGCGACTGCACCCAACTTGCCAAAATGAGCCCCTACTCCATGAAATACCAGATTGACCCGCCACGAGCTAAACTCTCTCAACATCTTGAATGCTACACATTACAGAGGGTCATTATTTGGACCGCTTTATTTCATTTAATATTTGTTTTTTGGCCTCTAATACTGGGGCATGAAAAAAGAGATGACATTACCTTGATCGGGTTTGTGAATACTGGGTGAGGGAAGGGACTTTCGTAACTTTTACTTCTCCCATTTGGAGTGAGGGGGGTGACGAAAATCATGTTGGCAGGTGTTGGCACCCTAGATTACACTTGGTGAGCGTAGTGGTTTACCACAGTGAGCGCACAGGTCCAAGGGCATAGAGACACATCTCGAGTTTCTCGTCATCAGCGCATAAATCTTTCGCCTTTTACTAAAGATTTCCGTGGAGGGGAACCTTTGCGAGTGACCTGTATTTTTGGGGGCTCTGCTCACAGCAGAGCTACACTATAGTGTCAAGAGCAGAGTCAATCTGGCCACCCGCCAGCGTGCAGTGGAACGAAGCGCGCCTCGTCATGGTCTGTGTTTGCAGCCTTTGCGCCTCCAGCTTCGCCGCTTCAAATTTCTTTAGCCAGCATGGAAAGAGAGCGCTCTCTCGTCCATGACGGGATCAAACAAAGATGGCTTCAGCTCTTTTGGCCCCATCAGTGACTCGTGCACTTCGAGCCTTCTTTGTTGACCCCGAAAGCCAGCCTCTGCTGCCTGCGTTGTTGGTATAGTTTAACTGGCACCGCACCCGTACGAAAAATGGAGGTGGCAGAAAGGAGCTCAGTGAACAAAAAGCCTGCCGTGACCCGGATTCGAACCGGGGTTGCTGCGGCCACAACGCAGAGTACTAACCACTATACGATCATGGCGCACCACTGGCTCACATCTGGTGGTGCCGGCCATCCGAATTGAAAAAAAAGGGCTAGCGGCGCTTTTTATTACTGTGGAGAGAGGGCACACAAATGCGTGCTAGGGACACGGAAGAAAAGGGCCCACCTACTTCTCCTCAGCACTGGTGAAGAGCGTAGTCGGCAGGATTCGAACCTGCGCGGGGAGACCCCAATGGATTTCTAGTCCATCACCTTAACCACTCGGCCACGACTACAGCGACCCTGATGTCCTCTGTCCCGTTGTCGACCTCAAAGTTGGCTGAAAAAACAATGAACTGGCTACCGCTTTACTAAAATCG
>NC_133361.1:105363197-105368197 GCF_049309525.1 Garra rufa
CCTTTGGTGAAACGCTAGATGTCACCAGTCTCTGTACTGAGCTGGAAACCAACTGCAAAATACATGGTAGACACATCAGAAGTAAAAGACAAGCCCCAAACATCGGCAGTACAGTTGTACACAGCCAATAGGCCCAACCTCCTCCGAGGCTGGTCCACCTTTCTGCTTGTATGGAATCTGTTTTTTCGGGCTCTTTTACGGCCCTTCTCATGTGCACCACAATATTTGTAATGTTGTCGCTGTAGTCTGCCTCAAATCTCTTTACTCCATCCGCTCCTCCTCCCAGGATGTAGATGGGACCTTTTACAGTGGCTAGCATGAATCCACGTGGCTCTCTCGTCAGCTACCTTCACAGCTGTGTGTGTAGTTAGGAACACATTGAATGGGCCCAGCCACCTTTCACTCATTCCTGAGATCTCATCCCCCATGAAATCCCACGAAATCATCGGGTTTGATGTTGTGCAAGGAACTTTCAGCAACCTTTCCTTGGGCAGCTTTCACCTGTACACAAATATTAGACAACAGAGAAGACATTTCTTTGCAATAACCTAACATGTCATGCTCACACGATCCTGTTGATGGCAGCTGTTGTTTCCCCCCTCTAAGCCCACGTATGGTGGTCTGCCGAACAAAATTTCATACGGGCTCAAATTTGATCTTACCCGCTTTCTCATTCTCATGTACATGAGAACAATTGCAAAGCAACTTAATCCATGTAAGTCCAGTTTCCTCACAAATTTTGCCCATTTTGTTTTATTGCCTCATTAACAAAATGTGTGGCATTGTCTGAGCCTCTTCTACTGCTACTGCTCTTTTGTCACGTAATGTGTGTTGCAAATTATAAAAAAATTCCACAAATTTCAGTTGTTAACCCCTTTATAAACCACAATTCTTTCATTTGTGTCACTATTCCCCCTTTTTACACATTGTCTAACCCATGTGTCAAACGACAATAACGTAAAAAGAAGTGTTCGGGTAAACTAGGTCTGCCATCCACACCCCTCCAAATCCCCTCAGTCATTTTACAGGCGCCCCGCCTCCAGAGCTCCTTTGCCTTTGCTGTCGCAAAAGTCTGCATGGCCTGTAAAGATGAAAAAATGTTTTCATTAGTTTTGGAGAGAGTTTCAGATAAGAGGGTGCACTCCTGTTTGTCTGTCTGCTGTGAGGCCGCTGTCCTTGCATTCCCTAGAGAAACAGAGTCTTTTCTGGTTAGGGTGAGCCGCACATTTGCAAATGGCTATCCTTTCCCTAAAAAAAAATCTCTAATAAAGCTGCCAAAATGGAGATTATGAACTATTGGGCGCCCATCTAAATTTTAAAATCTTGAAAAAACTCAAAGTGTAACACACTTATTCGTCCTGAGTTTTCACGCCTCTGTTAGAGTCACAAGCTCTGCTGCTTGTGCTAAATAGTGTGATGGCAACGAGCCAAATGTCACAATTTCAAATTCAGTCATCACAGAATAGTCAACTTTGTTCTGACCTGTTTGTGGATCTCAGAACGCTGAACCATCCACAAAGAGGACACTTTCAGTTTCAAGTTGTACGTCAGAAAGATCTGCATGTGGCGTACTCACTTGATCAAGCGCAGTCAGACAACAGTTGTTCCTCCCCATCCTCCTCTGTCCGAAGCAGGGTGGCAGGATTCAAGGTTGTGCAACGTTTAACGCTATTCTTGAAATATCGAGCAAGATAGTGTGGTATCACGACCACCGAGCCGTCAATATATGCAATGTTTTCTGTTCATGCAGAATCATGGACACTGTGTGCCAGACAATCAATGTCAGGTCAGGGCACCCTAAGAAATCTCTAGACATCATCAAGGCCTTCTCAGCAGATGCCACCGCCTTCAGACAGCAAGGCAGGCCTGCTACTACTGGTTCTAGCTTGATTGAAAAAAAATAGGCCACAGGTCACAGTCTGTCTCCATGAAACTGCAATAAAACAGAAATCCTAAACCCATTTTTCTCATCTACTATCTGCACAAACGGCCGATCACCATTTGGAAGGCCCAAAGCAGGCGCTTGGGTTAACTCAATTTTCATGTTGACAATTTGTCCACTCAATTTTGTCGGTGGATTTTAGCCCCTTTCCTACTGTTAGGCTTCTTAGGGGTTGTTCCAGAATTGCATAATTGGGGATGAACGTTCTGCAATACGAACACATTCCCAAAAATGACAACATTTGTTTTTTTGTGATCGGTTTTGGTACATTCTTTATACCTTCAACACGCTTGTCAGACAGAGATTTTACAATTTGGTGTTATGACATGTCCCAAAAATGTTACCTGTTGTTTTGCAAATTGCAATTTTTGACAGGCTGACTCTGTGGCCCTCCTCAGCCAAAAGTTTCAGGGGGGTCACAGAGTCTGCTACGCAGGTAGCTTCGTCTAGAGAACACAAAAAATATCATCAATATACTGCAATAAAACAATACCCTCTGATAATTTAAGTGGTTCCAAACTTCTTTTCAGCGCTTCGTTGAATTTAGTTGGCGATTCGGCAAAATTTCGAGCTAACTGTTGAAAGCAATAGCCTTTGCCATTAAATTCAAATGCAAACCAGTATTGGCTCTCTTTTGCCACTGGCACACTGAGCCAAATCAATCACTGAAAAGAAGTTTGCATCAGCCGGTATCTGAGAAAGGATTGCATAAGGATTAGGCACCAAAGGAACTCTCTGTATTGTTGCTGCGTTTACTGCCTGTAAATCCTGTACAAACCTCCATTGGGCCGGCTGACCTTTGTCCCTTATTTTTCTCACTGGAAAATTGGAGTTCTAACTGGCGAATCATCGCATGGAATTATCACCCCCTCCTTCAACAAGGATTCAAACACTGGCCTTATTCCCTCAATTGCCTCTTTTCTTAGTGGATATTGATGTTGACATGGCCTGTAATCAGATTTTGGAGTGATTACACGTGGTTCACATCCTTTAATTAACCCCACATCATATTTGTGTTTGGCCCATACATGTGATGGTACCTCTGCCAGTGCTGAATGAATATCTGAGGGCTCAACATTTACCATGCACTGATTCTCCCAGTCAGTTTTGTCATTTAGAATTGGTCTTATAATTCTTTCAACCTCAATTTTGCATTCAACTGTCATCATAAATGCTTTCAAAGTCTCACTGTGTTTCAATCCTGAGTCTATTTCTCTCCAGTCTAAACTATCGACACATTGTTTTATAAACAAACCAACCTCTGCCCAAGCCTGTCCTTCAGCCTTCGCTAACGACAAATGTGGAACTGTCTGCTCTGTACATTGTTTAGACTGAGCCTCTGAAAGGCATGCTGCCAACGCACACACATCCTTTCGCCAAAACATTTTGTCAAAACTCAGAGTCTCTGCACAAGTCTGCTGAAACCAATCTTTTTCATAGTTTTCTTCCCTTTCCACTACGACATGTGACGTACAATGCAAATCATCAGGTGCCATTATTTCTGCCTCAGAGCATGTTGCACATTCCCTAGCTTTTTCGCACATCATTGTAGCCCAATCATGATTTATGATGTGCCATTCGTAAGCCCATTGAGACTCTTTCGTGCAAACAGCTCCACTGCTCATCTCCTTCCACACATCTGACACCCGTGAGATCAGCAATGAGCCTCAAATTTAGTTTGCACATCAGATCTCGTCCTAAAATGGGTACGGGACAAGTTTTTGAAAGCAAGAATGCATGTTTTAGCACCCTTCCTGTTTCTGTTTCGCAAATTAATGGTTCTGTAAATCTCTCAAACATTGTACGTCCTGACGCACAGAGAGACCCAGAAACATGATCTGTTAGCTCTGGTACACATGGTAAGTCACATAGTCGCACGGTTGACCTTCTAGCCCCTGAATCAGCTAAAAATTCAATTCGTTTTCCCTGAACTATCAGTGAATATTTCGGCATTTCTTTAAACGCCTCAGACTTATACATAGCATACTGCTTTTCAACAGCATCATCATTCATTTCAGACACAGACACAGGAAAGCAAGCTTTTTCTTCATTGCAAAGAGCAGTCAGTACATCAGTGTATTTGTATGCGTATGCGTATGTGTGTGTAATTGATTTATATTCACTTCCCTTTACTTGTGGCCGCTCGCTCGTCTCCTCCTCCCCCTCCTGCTCCCCGTTCCCCTCCTGGCATCAGTCCGATCCATTTTTCCTCTTGCTTCCTCGCTTTGGGGCAATTCTCAGCCCAATGTCCATCCTGTTTGCATGCACGGCATTTGGAGCAGCCTCTGAAGTCATGGTCGTCGGTCTCACATATCCAGCAGCTCCACTTGCGCTGAGGTTTCGCTGGGGCTTTCTTCTTTTTCCCTCTGCCCCAGCCTTTGCAGTTCTCTCTTCGCGCACCTGTGGCTATCTTCGCCAAACTCAGCTGTAGATCTCTGTCCATTCTGGCCTGTTTCTTCTCACGCTTCTCTCTCTGCAGCTTATCAGCGTGTCGCGCGTGAATCAAAACTGTGGCCAATCTTACTTCTCTGAACTCAATGCAGGAAATTTTTACCTTTTCCGCAATGTCCGGTCTCAGTCCGTCCAGGAAGGCATTTCTCAAATGACTCTCCCATCTCCCCGGCTCTTGACCTCTGTCCGCCGGTTCAGTCAGCCCTGAGAATTGGTTGAATGCCTCGTGCAGGCGGCAGTAGTACTCATCGACCCTTTCATCTTTCTCCTGCTGGCATCGGCTGACTCTGGACATGTCGATTCGCATCGGAAACGTGTCTTTGATCGTGTCAACGACTCTGTCCACAGCTCTCCGGTATGCATAATTTGCGGGATCATCGCAGTCGCTGCTCTTCCTTCTGTAATCGTCCTCTGGCACTCTGCCCCTGATCTTGTACCAGTTCGTCGGCCCCAGCTTTGACAGCAAAAGTCTCCTTAGCTCCATTATCGTCGGGCTGAATTCTTCACAAAACCTTAACAGTTCGGTGCTCAGCTTGTCACCCCCTAGAGTCTCTTCGGGCAGTGCGTCTGGCTCAGCTCCACATGCTGCTGCTTCTTCTTGCGGTGC
>NC_133361.1:105375697-105383197 GCF_049309525.1 Garra rufa
GCGTGCAGTGGAACGAAGCGCGCCTCGTCAAGGTCTGTGTTTGCAGCCTTTGCGCTTCCAGCTTCGCCGCTTCAAATTTCTTTAGCCAGCATGGAAAGAGAGCGCTCTCTCGTCCATGACGGGATCAAACAAAGATGGCTTCAGCTCTTTTGGCCCCATCAGTGACTCGTGCACTTCGAGCCTTCTTTGTTGACCCCGAAAGCCAGCCTCTGCTGCCTGCGTTGTTGGTATAGTTTAACTGGCACCGCACCCGTACGAAAAATGGAGGTGGCAGAAAGGAGCTCAGTGAACAAAAAGCCTGCCGTGACCCGGATTCGAACCGGGGTTGCTGCGGCCACAACGCAGAGTACTAACCACTATACGATCACGGTGCACCACTGGCTCACATCTGGTGGTGCCGGCCATCCGAATTGAAAAAAAAGGGCTAGCGGCGCTTTTTATTACTGTGGAGAGAGGGCACACAAATGCGTGCTAGGGACACGGAAGAAAAGGGCCCGCCTACTTCTCCTCAGCACTGGTGAAGAGCGTAGTCGGCAGGATTCGAACCTGCGCGGGGAGACCCTGTCGAGGAAATTTCCCTTGAGACCTCGGTAATAAATACAAACTTAAGTAATAGTTAATAAAAAGGTTTATTCTTTGCAAAGAAGATCAACAGTCGTACAGAAACACAGGTTTGCTGCATGAGTGTGATGCAGGAGGGAGGGATTTGCTGCGCTTTATACCTCTTCACACACCCAAGGTCACAAATTGAAAACCTGCTGATACTCTCACATGGGATAGACAGTAGAAAGACATCTCTATACATTATTTACCCCAAACACTCTCTGCAATTGTCTTAAGCCTCCCCCTCCTGACCCCTAAGGTCAGCCTATGGTCTCATGAGGCCCTCAGACCCTTCCTTACTCATTTGGCACAAAGGGACTAGAGAAAGAGAGCTTCTCTGTGTACATCCCTTAACACATAAATGTATATCACATGAGCATAAAAATCACCCCTTATGAATTTTTCACCAACAATTTCCCCCTTTAAATCATTTACTGATTACCAATCATCAAAAAAAGGAAAAATTCATTAATACACCCTTAAACAAACACTAGTAATTAAACATATTTTCACAACTTCACATTTGTTCTCTGGAAGCCGGGCTAAACGAATAAACACTGTTATTGCATTCCTGACATGGGTCAGACCCTCAGTCACCTCTCAGATCCCAAAATAGAAATGTTATTCATATGAAACTCAAAAAAAACTTCATTACTACTGGTTGTATGTTTTCTATGGTTACATCTTTCTAATACATGTAATACATTTCTAAAACTCATAATGAAAATATAGCAAACTCAAGTTGTTACATCACATTTGTATTCTTCATCTTTGATTTTTATATAAATGATCATTCTCTTAAGTTGGAAAAAACTTAAAATATGCAAAGGCTTTTTGTTTTGGGTTTTTTCCCCCTTTCGAAAGCAAGCCACACATTACAGTCACAGACATAAAGACAGTCAATCCCTTCGTCTTGTTGCATTGTCTCGTAACACGGACAAATGACCTGCTTAAAACCTTCGTCGTTTCATCCTGTCTTAATTCATTTCACTGTAAGTTCCACTACTGCTATCATCACTGTCACTGATTGGTTTCTCCAAATCAAAACCCATCACCACATTATCAATCACCACCTTTGGTGAAACGCTAGATGTCACCAGTCTCTGTACTGAGCTGGAAACCAACTGCAAAATACATGGTAGACACATCAGAAGTAAAAGACAAGCCCCAAACATCGGCAGTACAGTTGTACACAGCCAATAGGCCCAACCTCCTCCGAGGCTGGTCCACCTTTCTGCTTGTATGGAATCTGTTTTTTCGGGCTCTTTTACGGCCCTTCTCATGTGCACCACAATATTTGTAATGTTGTCGCTGTAGTCTGCCTCAAATCTCTTTACTCCATCCGCTCCTCCTCCCAGGATGTAGATGGGACCTTTTACAGTGGCTAGCATGAATCCACGTGGCTCTCTCGTCAGCTACCTTCACAGCTGTGTGTGTAGTTAGGAACACATTGAATGGGCCCAGCCACCTTTCACTCATTCCTGAGATCTCATCCCCCATGAAATCCCACGAAATCATCGGGTTTGATGTTGTGCAAGGAACTTTCAGCAACCTTTCCTTGGGCAGCTTTCACCTGTACACAAATATTAGACAACAGAGAAGACATTTCTTTGCAATAACCTAACATGTCATGCTCACACGATCCTGTTGATGGCAGCTGTTGTTTCCCCCCTCTAAGCCCACGTATGGTGGTCTGCCGAACAAAATTTCATACGGGCTCAAATTTGATCTTACCCGCTTTCTCATTCTCATGTACATGAGAACAATTGCAAAGCAACTTAATCCATGTAAGTCCAGTTTCCTCACAAATTTTGCCCATTTTGTTTTATTGCCTCATTAACAAAATGTGTGGCATTGTCTGAGCCTCTTCTACTGCTACTGCTCTTTTGTCACGTAATGTGTGTTGCAAATTATAAAAAAATTCCACAAATTTCAGTTGTTAACCCCTTTATAAACCACAATTCTTTCATTTGTGTCACTATTCCCCCTTTTTACACATTGTCTAACCCATGTGTCAAACGACAATAACGTAAAAAGAAGTGTTCGGGTAAACTAGGTCTGCCATCCACACCCCTCCAAATCCCCTCAGTCATTTTACAGGCGCCCCGCCTCCAGAGCTCCTTTGCCTTTGCTGTCGCAAAAGTCTGCATGGCCTGTAAAGATGAAAAAATGTTTTCATTAGTTTTGGAGAGAGTTTCAGATAAGAGGGTGCACTCCTGTTTGTCTGTCTGCTGTGAGGCCGCTGTCCTTGCATTCCCTAGAGAAACAGAGTCTTTTCTGGTTAGGGTGAGCCGCACATTTGCAAATGGCTATCCTTTCCCTAAAAAAAAATCTCTAATAAAGCTGCCAAAATGGAGATTATGAACTATTGGGCGCCCATCTAAATTTTAAAATCTTGAAAAAACTCAAAGTGTAACACACTTATTCGTCCTGAGTTTTCACGCCTCTGTTAGAGTCACAAGCTCTGCTGCTTGTGCTAAATAGTGTGATGGCAACGAGCCAAATGTCACAATTTCAAATTCAGTCATCACAGAATAGTCAACTTTGTTCTGACCTGTTTGTGGATCTCAGAACGCTGAACCATCCACAAAGAGGACACTTTCAGTTTCAAGTTGTACGTCAGAAAGATCTGCATGTGGCGTACTCACTTGATCAAGCGCAGTCAGACAACAGTTGTTCCTCCCCATCCTCCTCTGTCCGAAGCAGGGTGGCAGGATTCAAGGTTGTGCAACGTTTAACGCTATTCTTGAAATATCGAGCAAGATAGTGTGGTATCACGACCACCGAGCCGTCAATATATGCAATGTTTTCTGTTCATGCAGAATCATGGACACTGTGTGCCAGACAATCAATGTCAGGTCAGGGCACCCTAAGAAATCTCTAGACATCATCAAGGCCTTCTCAGCAGATGCCACCGCCTTCAGACAGCAAGGCAGGCCTGCTACTACTGGTTCTAGCTTGATTGAAAAAAAATAGGCCACAGGTCACAGTCTGTCTCCATGAAACTGCAATAAAACAGAAATCCTAAACCCATTTTTCTCATCTACTATCTGCACAAACGGCCGATCACCATTTGGAAGGCCCAAAGCAGGCGCTTGGGTTAACTCAATTTTCATGTTGACAATTTGTCCACTCAATTTTGTCGGTGGATTTTAGCCCCTTTCCTACTGTTAGGCTTCTTAGGGGTTGTTCCAGAATTGCATAATTGGGGATGAACGTTCTGCAATACGAACACATTCCCAAAAATGACAACATTTGTTTTTTTGTGATCGGTTTTGGTACATTCTTTATACCTTCAACACGCTTGTCAGACAGAGATTTTACAATTTGGTGTTATGACATGTCCCAAAAATGTTACCTGTTGTTTTGCAAATTGCAATTTTTGACAGGCTGACTCTGTGGCCCTCCTCAGCCAAAAGTTTCAGGGGGGTCACAGAGTCTGCTACGCAGGTAGCTTCGTCTAGAGAACACAAAAAATATCATCAATATACTGCAATAAAACAATACCCTCTGATAATTTAAGTGGTTCCAAACTTCTTTTCAGCGCTTCGTTGAATTTAGTTGGCGATTCGGCAAAATTTCGAGCTAACTGTTGAAAGCAATAGCCTTTGCCATTAAATTCAAATGCAAACCAGTATTGGCTCTCTTTTGCCACTGGCACACTGAGCCAAATCAATCACTGAAAAGAAGTTTGCATCAGCCGGTATCTGAGAAAGGATTGCATAAGGATTAGGCACCAAAGGAACTCTCTGTATTGTTGCTGCGTTTACTGCCTGTAAATCCTGTACAAACCTCCATTGGGCCGGCTGACCTTTGTCCCTTATTTTTCTCACTGGAAAATTGGAGTTCTAACTGGCGAATCATCGCATGGAATTATCACCCCCTCCTTCAACAAGGATTCAAACACTGGCCTTATTCCCTCAATTGCCTCTTTTCTTAGTGGATATTGATGTTGACATGGCCTGTAATCAGATTTTGGAGTGATTACACGTGGTTCACATCCTTTAATTAACCCCACATCATATTTGTGTTTGGCCCATACATGTGATGGTACCTCTGCCAGTGCTGAATGAATATCTGAGGGCTCAACATTTACCATGCACTGATTCTCCCAGTCAGTTTTGTCATTTAGAATTGGTCTTATAATTCTTTCAACCTCAATTTTGCATTCAACTGTCATCATAAATGCTTTCAAAGTCTCACTGTGTTTCAATCCTGAGTCTATTTCTCTCCAGTCTAAACTATCGACACATTGTTTTATAAACAAACCAACCTCTGCCCAAGCCTGTCCTTCAGCCTTCGCTAACGACAAATGTGGAACTGTCTGCTCTGTACATTGTTTAGACTGAGCCTCTGAAAGGCATGCTGCCAACGCACACACATCCTTTCGCCAAAACATTTTGTCAAAACTCAGAGTCTCTGCACAAGTCTGCTGAAACCAATCTTTTTCATAGTTTTCTTCCCTTTCCACTACGACATGTGACGTACAATGCAAATCATCAGGTGCCATTATTTCTGCCTCAGAGCATGTTGCACATTCCCTAGCTTTTTCGCACATCATTGTAGCCCAATCATGATTTATGATGTGCCATTCGTAAGCCCATTGAGACTCTTTCGTGCAAACAGCTCCACTGCTCATCTCCTTCCACACATCTGACACCCGTGAGATCAGCAATGAGCCTCAAATTTAGTTTGCACATCAGATCTCGTCCTAAAATGGGTACGGGACAAGTTTTTGAAAGCAAGAATGCATGTTTTAGCACCCTTCCTGTTTCTGTTTCGCAAATTAATGGTTCTGTAAATCTCTCAAACATTGTACGTCCTGACGCACAGAGAGACCCAGAAACATGATCTGTTAGCTCTGGTACACATGGTAAGTCACATAGTCGCACGGTTGACCTTCTAGCCCCTGAATCAGCTAAAAATTCAATTCGTTTTCCCTGAACTATCAGTGAATATTTCGGCATTTCTTTAAACGCCTCAGACTTATACATAGCATACTGCTTTTCAACAGCATCATCATTCATTTCAGACACAGACACAGGAAAGCAAGCTTTTTCTTCATTGCAAAGAGCAGTCAGTACATCAGTGTATTTGTATGCGTATGCGTATGTGTGTGTAATTGATTTATATTCACTTCCCTTTACTTGTGGCCGCTCGCTCGTCTCCTCCTCCCCCTCCTGCTCCCCGTTCCCCTCCTGGCATCAGTCCGATCCATTTTTCCTCTTGCTTCCTCGCTTTGGGGCAATTCTCAGCCCAATGTCCATCCTGTTTGCATGCACGGCATTTGGAGCAGCCTCTGAAGTCATGGTCGTCGGTCTCACATATCCAGCAGCTCCACTTGCGCTGAGGTTTCGCTGGGGCTTTCTTCTTTTTCCCTCTGCCCCAGCCTTTGCAGTTCTCTCTTCGCGCACCTGTGGCTATCTTCGCCAAACTCAGCTGTAGATCTCTGTCCATTCTGGCCTGTTTCTTCTCACGCTTCTCTCTCTGCAGCTTATCAGCGTGTCGCGCGTGAATCAAAACTGTGGCCAATCTTACTTCTCTGAACTCAATGCAGGAAATTTTTACCTTTTCCGCAATGTCCGGTCTCAGTCCGTCCAGGAAGGCATTTCTCAAATGACTCTCCCATCTCCCCGGCTCTTGACCTCTGTCCGCCGGTTCAGTCAGCCCTGAGAATTGGTTGAATGCCTCGTGCAGGCGGCAGTAGTACTCATCGACCCTTTCATCTTTCTCCTGCTGGCATCGGCTGACTCTGGACATGTCGATTCGCATCGGAAACGTGTCTTTGATCGTGTCAACGACTCTGTCCACAGCTCTCCGGTATGCATAATTTGCGGGATCATCGCAGTCGCTGCTCTTCCTTCTGTAATCGTCCTCTGGCACTCTGCCCCTGATCTTGTACCAGTTCGTCGGCCCCAGCTTTGACAGCAAAAGTCTCCTTAGCTCCATTATCGTCGGGCTGAATTCTTCACAAAACCTTAACAGTTCGGTGCTCAGCTTGTCACCCCCTAGAGTCTCTTCGGGCAGTGCGTCTGGCTCAGCTCCACATGCTGCTGCTTCTTCTTGCGGTGCTGTAGGGTGTTTTGGAGGGGAGCAGTCGAGGTCGGGATCAACTTTCCAAGCGCGCAGCTCGGCCACAGGGTAGTGATGGACATTGTACGGCGGTGGAACATGTTTAAAGACAGAAACATCAGACATATCAGTACTTGTGATTAATGCAAATGTTTTTCCTTCTTTTAATTCCCTAATTTCCTCTTCACTCACTTTTAATTCCTTCAACATTCTATCGATCTTTTCCTCATTATCCTCTACTATTGTCTGTTTTTTTTTTTCGATCTTCGTTTCACTCCCTGTCATTGCTTTTTGTAAAGCCCCTCTTTCTCTTCTCTCTGCCTCGCCAAGCCAACAATTCACCGTTCCCTCACATTCCTTACACACATGCCTCTTACAACATTTCTTTGGCACCTCACTGCCCTCCCTAACTGACTCTTTCACTGCTTTCAGCTTCACAACACTCAAGGTTCCATCCCTAGGAAACTCATGATACATAATCAGTTTTTCTATGTCCAAAATACACTTTTCACCCACCGACTTTCTCATTTGCCTAAATGTCGGCGTATCATATTTCTCAATTTTGCTCTGAGATTTCCCCATACTGACGCTTGACCACTTTTTCCAAAGTGTACCTTTTTCCCTAGCCGGGCGCGCCCTATACCCTGTCAGACGTCTCCAACAGGACCAATCTTTCACCCAAGATTGGAGAGGTCGATGCTTTCCCACTTCCAAATCTACCCCCCGCAGACTTCCACTGCGTGGTTGCGATCAGTACCCTCTGGTACGTCTCTCGCGCGTAGATTTTGTCAATTGTCAGTATGGTTCGTCCCCTTTTTCCAAATT
>NC_133361.1:105388197-105408197 GCF_049309525.1 Garra rufa
CAGGTCCAAGGGCATAGAGACACATCTCGAGTTTCTCGTCATCAGCGCATAAACAGCCCACCACAAGCAACGAAACATTCATGAAGGGGCAGCATAGCAAACACTCTATGTGAACTCTGTCACATCTTTAAGCGTATGCCGCCACACGGCAGAGCTGGACCGGCACGACTGCAAGCTGAGGGCGACAACAAGAAGATGGCCCTTCACCGGAACAAGGACTTGAACCCTGGACCCTCAGATTAAAAAAAAGTCTAATGCTCTACCTACTGAGCTATCCGGGCTCTTGTTTATTGCGCGCTTCTTACTTTTTATATAAGAACACTTTCTCCACAAGCCGCCCGGCAGAAGCTCACTTGCCACAGGAGCTACGGGACAAAGGCCGCACGCAATTACGTCAGAGAGAGCGAAGGCCAAAGGCCTTGGAAGGCCCAACCACCGTCGCAAAAAGCTAAAGGGGGAATGCCCGACCGTAGTCGGCAGGGTTTGAACCTGCGCGGGGAGACCCCAATGGATTTCGAGTCCATCGCCTTAACCTCTCGGCCACGACTACGCCTGCATATGGACCGCCTGCTCCCTTGTCTCGAGGCGGGCAGCACAGGATGCCGCCGAGCTTCAGGCGCAAAATCCAACTGAAGGGTGAGTTGGCAAAAAGAAGCTGGACGTCCCCGTCGCTCAACGACAAAGGGCTGCCATGACCCGGATTCGAGCATTCTTTTCTGACCGCTTAAATCTTGCACTGAGCGCCTGCGTTGGTGGTATTGTGGGGAGCATAGCTGCCTTCTAAGCAGTTGTCCTGGGTTCGATTCCCGGCCAACGCGTTGTTTTCGGCTGCGGTTGACCTCGAAGCAGAACTCCTTCTGTGACCTCTGTTTGCACCAAAAGCTTTTGGATGAGTCGTTCGACAGCAGCAGAGAGTTAGGTCTCCCCGTTGGGGAATCTAACCCCGGTCTTCCACGTGACAGGCGGAGATACTGTTCACTATACTAACGAAGAGTTGCGCTTGCTGTTCTTCGCTCCCAGCACACGCGACTGCACCCAACTTGCCAAAACGAGCCCCTACTCCACGAAATACCAGATTGACCCGCCACGAGCTAAAGTCTCTCAATATCTTGAATGCTACACATTACAGTGGGTCATTATTTGGACCGCTTTAGTTCATTTAATATTTTTTTTGGCCTCTAATACGGGGGCATGAAAAAAGAGATGACATTAACTTGATCGGGTTTGTGAATACTGGGTGAAGGAAGGGATTTTGGTAACTTTTACTTCTCCCACTTGGAGTGAGGGGGGTGACGAAAATCATGTTGGCAGGTGTCGGCACCCTAGATTACCCTTGGTGAGCGTAGTGGTTTACCACAGTGAGCGCACAGGTCCAAGGGCATAGAGACACATCTCGATTTTCTCGTCATCAGCGCATAAATCTTTCGCCTTTTACTAAAGATTTCCGTGGAGGGGAACCTTTGCGAGTGACCTGTATTTTTGGGGGCTCTGCTCACAGCAGAGCTACGCTATAGTGTCAAGAGCAGAGTCAATCTGGCCACCCGCCAGCGTGCAGTGGAACAAAGCGCGCCTCGTCATGGTCTGTGTTTGCAGCCTTTGCGCTTCCAGCTTCGCCGCTTCAAATTTCTTTAGCCAGCATGGAAAGAGAGCGCTCTCTCGTCCATGACGGGATGCAAACCCTGGACGGGATCAAACAAAGATGGCTTCAGCTCTTTTGGCCCCATCAGTGACTCGTGCACTTCGAGCCTTCTTTGTTGACCCCGAAAGCCAGCTTCTGCTGCCTGCGTTGTTGGTATAGTTTAACTGGCACCGCACCCGTACGAAAAATGGAGGTGGCGGAAAGGAGCTCAGTGAACAAAAAGCCTGCCGTGACCCGGATTCGAACCGGGGTTGCTGCGGCCACAACGCAGAGTACTAACCACTATACGATCACGGCGCACCACTGGCTCACATCTGGTGGTGCCGGCCGTCCGAATTGAAAAAAAAGGGCTAGCGGCGCTTTTTATTACTGTGGAGAGAGGGCACACAAATGCGTGCTAGGGACACGGAAGAAAAGGGCCCGCCTACTTCTCCTCAGCACTGGTGAAGAGCGTAGTCGGCAGGATTCGAACCTGCGCGGGGAGACCCCAATGTATTTCTAGTCCATCGCCTTAACCACTCGGCCACGACTACGGCGACCCTGACGTCCTCTGTCCCGTTGTCGACCTCAAAGTTGGCTGAAAAAACAATGAACTGGCTACCGCTTTACTAAAATCGTCTAGCGCAAAACTCCTAAAGGGGAAAACAGCCCACCACAAGCAACGAAAAATTCATGAAGCAATCACTCTATGTGAACTCTGTCACATCTTTAAGCGTACGCCGACACACGGCAGTGCTGGACTGTCACGACTGCAAGCTGAGGCCGCCGACAAGAAGATGGCCCTTCGCCCGAACAGGGACTTGAACCCTGGACCCTCAGATTAAAAGTCTGATGCTCTACCGACTGAGCTATCCGGGCTCTTGTGCTTTGTGTGCCTCTTACTTTTTATATAAGAACACTTTCTCCACAAGCCGCCTGGGAGAAGCTCACTTGCCACAGGAGCTACGGGACAAAGGCTGCACGCAATTACGTCAGAGAGAGCGAAGGCCAAAGGCCTTGGAAGGCCCAACCACCGTCGCAAGAAGCTAAAGGTAAAAGGGGGAATGCCCGACCACATTCGGCATGGCTCGAACCTGCGCGGGGAGACCTGTCATCTCTCGCCTGCCTGTGGACCACCTGCTCTCTTGGCTGGAGGCGGGCAGCACAGGATGCCGCCGAGCTTCAGGCGCATAATTCAACTGAAGGGTGAGTTGGCAAAAAGGAGCTGGACGTCCCCGTCGCTTAACAGCAAAGGGCTGCCGTGACCCGGATTCGAGCATTATTTTCTGATTGCTTAAAACTGGCACAGAGCGCCTGCGTTGGTGGTATAGTGGTGAGCATAGCTGCCTTCCAAGCAGTTGACCCGGGTTCGATTCCCGGCCAACGCATTGTTTTTGGCTGCGGTTGACCTCGAAGCAGAACTCCTTCTGTGACCTCTGTCTGCACCAAAAGCTTTTGGATGAGTCGTTCAACAGCAGCAGAGAACTAGGTCTCCCCGTTGGGGAATCTAACCCCAGTCTTCCACGTGACAGGCGGAGATACTGTCCACTATACTAACGAAGATTTGCGCTTGCTGTTCTTCGCTCTCAGCACACGCGACTGCACCCAACTTGCCAAAATGAGCCCCTACTCCATGAAATACCAGATTGACCCGCCACGAGCTAAACTCTCTCAACATCTTGAATGCTACACATTACAGAGGGTCATTATTTGGACCGCTTTATTTCATTTAATATTTGTTTTTTGGCCTCTAATACTGGGGCATGGGTCAAGAGCAGATTCAATCTGGCCACCCGCCAGCGTGCAGTGGAGCGAAGCGCGCCTCGTCATGGTCTGTGTTTGCAGCCTTTGCGCTTCCAGCTTCGACGCTTCAAATTTCTTTAGCCAGCATGGAAAGAGAGCGCTCTCTCGTCCATGACGGGATGCAAACCCTGGACGGGATCAAACAAAGATGGCTTCAGCTCTTTTGGCCCCATCAGTGACTCGTGCACTTCGAGCCTTCTTTGTTGACCCCGAAAGCCAGCCTCTGCTGCCTGCGTTGTTGGTATAGTTTAACTGGCACCGCACCCGTACGAAAAATGGAGGTGGCAGAAAGGAGCTCAGTGAACAAAAAGCCTGCCGTGACCCGGATTCGAACCGGGGTTGCTGCGGCCACAACGCAGAGTACTAACCACTATACGATCACGGCGCACCACTGGCTCACATCTGGTGGTGCCGGTCGTCCGAATTGAAAAAAAAAGGGCTAGCGGCGCTTTTTATTACTGTGGAGAGAGGGCACACAAATGCGTGCTAGGGACACGGAAGAAAAGGGCCCGCCTACTTCTCCTCAGCACTGGTGAAGAGCGTAGTCGGCAGGATTCGAACCTGCGCGGGGAGACCCCAATGGATTTCTAGTCCATCGCCTTAACCACTCAGCCAAAAACAGGGCAAAAGGGACTGCTACAAGGGGGAAAGAAAGGGAAAAGAGAGGGGGAAATGGGGGAAGAAAGAAAACTTCATGAACACTCACAAGGGATTTGAGTAAAGTGTTTGACTTAATTTTGACTATACAATTTCTAATAAAAACAATTTTTCTAATAAAAAATAAATAAAAATACTGATCTGACAAACACATTACACACTCTTGCCAGGACTTGCACCTGGAATCTCCCACCCAAAGGATGGTTGTGTTACTATTACACCACAAGAGTTGTGTCTTTCTTTTTAACAAACACTGCAAATTAAGCACTGCAAACAGCAACTAAAAACAAAATGTTCACAGCACAGCAAATTCAAAACTCAACCATATACACAACTATATAAAAATCTAACTATATAAACGTCCAAAACCAATCAAAAAAAAATCAAAGACTTCCCTGTATATTCTCCTTCCACTGTGCAACAGAGAGACCTGAGGCTGGACAATACCACCTGCCCTTCAGCTGAGTGTGGCCAGTTGTCTTATTTTTTGTCAGCCCACACTGCTTGCAGATATAGTGATATATATCCTTTGCTAGTCGTTTCCGTGGTGGTTCACCCCTAGCCGCTCGTTCTTCATCCTCTTGGGCAGCTTTCTGCCTTCTCCATGTGCGCTGCCTGGGCTGAGTAGAGGGACAAGTTTGTGGTGGCAGGTTATTAGGCGGCTGGAATTGGGGAGGGGGCTGGAATTGGGAAGGGGGCTGGAATTGGGGAGGGGGCTGGAATTGGGAAGGGGGCTGGAATTGGGGAGGGGGCTGGAATTGGGGAGGGGGCTGGAAATGGAAGGAGGGCTGAAATTGGGGAGGAGCCATAAACTGGGTAGACTGAGGCACTGGTAGACCAGGTGGGTATCTGGGAAAGGGTGGGTAGGACCCAGGGGGGAATTCAAAGTGTGGTGCGAAGTGACTCCTTTGCTAAATATAATTGATTGGGCAGTGCTGTACCCTGCAGCAGCATGTCTCTGTCCACACGTTTCTGTCTTCTTAGTAGCCTGCAAGAGAAACATTCTTCATTTAAAGTTAGCAATTTTAATAGATTAAAGCCCATTGTTTTTGCTTAGTATAATTTTTTAAAAAGCATGTTCAGGAAGGTTTTATAAGTACAATCTTAATATAATACTGTAATTGTTTAAATGTATTGCATAAAAGACTCACCACGAAGAGACAGTAGTGGTGTTTATTGGGACCAGAACCAGGTTGGTCTGTCCTAGAACCACTCTGCTGTCCTCTAACAGCTGTTTTAAGTGGCTGTATACCACCACAATAGACTGTGGAATTGGCAGAGTTTTTCCTTTTGTGTCCTTGGGCCTGTTCCGTGCTTGCTGAAACTCTTTTAAAAGCCGTAGGCAAACACATTCACAGACCCTGTGGACTTCAGGGTCCTGAGCCGCCTGCCCATGAGTCATGAACAGTCTATGGAAAAGAAGGATGATATAATCTAGACAGTGTACTAGGTAATAAACTAGTGAAAATCAAAATAGTCAAATTACCTCTCTGCTGCCTGCTGTCCGGGAGCAGAGCCACTCCGCTTTCTGGATGCTCTCCAAGGTCCTGGCAAAGTCTTCTTCTTAACCTTCTGGCTGTATTTTGATGGTACCTTGTCCATGGCATGCAGAGCCATGTACAGCTGGACTATGTCGGCCTCCTCTTGTGATGACAAGGCAGTGATCGTTCGGTTTAGGCCAACCAGGTAGCCTGCTAGGGCTGCCTCCCAGCCCAAGACACCTCTGGAATCACACTCTGTACTCTGAAAATTTAGAAAAAAGACAACCACAGTCTAATACATATATACAGTGTTGGTAAAAAAGGTAGTAATTATTTTGCAGTGTACATGCATATATTTTAACTTTACAAACAGTTGACAATAGGTGTTTTGCAATGCACCAGATACATTCTTAAGTAAAAGTACAGGATAGCAACATTACCTGGCCTGATGTGCTAGAAATTGCAATGTCATCCTCCTCTTCCTCAGTGACATCCTCATCAGGAGATTTGGGTCCAGTGTCACCTAACTGACTGGTCACCTGGGCCTCCACGACAGCTGCTGGAGGGTCAGAGTCATCAGCCCTAAGGTCAGCTGCATGGCACACAGTCGTGTCGATTTCATTTTCATCTTCGGGCTCCTCTGAGGGGACTACAGGCATGTCATTGTGGTGTGCAATCAACTGGTCGCCTCTGTTGGACTGGGCCAACAAGTACTCCACTGCAATGCGCTCCGCTGCAATAATTTTAAACATATTGTTAATGGGGAGAGGACACATACACACATTAACACAGGAGAGAGAGAGAGAGAGAGAGAGAGAGAGAGAGAGAGAGAGAGAGAGAGAGGAATACTCCAATGCTCAGCATAACCCTGAGAGATATCTTACCAGTGGGTTTTCCTGGAGGAGTGAATTCTGGCATCAAAGCCCAACCAAGGACCCGTTGGCTCATGTTGTTCAAATGAGACATTAAGCAGACATCAAATGTCCTGAGGGTTGAGGCCCCCACCACAGATACAGCTTCTCTAGCCCGGCTCATGTTCCACCTCGAGGCCCCCTCCAACATGTACATTTGTGTGTGCATGGCATTGCATCTCCATCCTAAAAAAAATAAAAAAATAAACTCAGGACATAACTATTTAATGACACAGTTATAGAACAGTAACATAGAATAATAATAAGTATAATGAGACAAGTAGCTGGTAGTAAAAAAGCTTAAAAATCTACAGAACATACTGCAATTTAACAATCAGAATTTACCAGGAATAAAGGCACATTGGTGGCGGTGAAAACTTTCCAGTGAGGATGACCCCCTGCCACACCTAAGCACGTTTAGGACTTTTCCACCTTTCTGGAGTGTCCCCGTCTTTGTGTACAACTCTACATGTGGAGGGTCCTGTATACACTCGAGGTGTTTTTGTTGCATTTCCCAGACATGGTGCATGCTGTCAGGGTTAACCAGATGAAGCCCTGTAGTGTCCGTTAGCTCCCACACTGATTCCAGCAGCCCTGAAATCATGGCCCTGATCTCCTCAGCCTTGCGAGTCCGCCGCCTACAGTGCTTTGCCAGTTCACCTGGGCTGATGCTGGCCATGAGCTGTGCCTCAGTTGGAGCCTGTCCTCCATGGCTGCTTTTCCACTCCCCTCTCTTGGCTGCCTTAAGTTCTTTCACATCCTCCTGATCCCATTCAAAGATACAGGAGGAAAGTTTTGAACAAAAGGTACCATAGAGAGGGTGGTGCTCTGTAGTAAGGCCGCAGTTGAATCTTCTCATAAAATGGAAGATATCTAGCCTTACAATAGACTTCCATGGCCGAAAAAGATTTAGCACAGCAGGTGTACCTGTGGAGGATGAAAAAAAAAATAAGTATGCATTTGATGTTTTTTTCAACATACTTTTCATTCATTGTAATTTATTACAATTATATTACATTGATGGTAAAAATAATACTAATTACCCTCACCAATAGGGAGAAAATATTTTTTACACTACTATTAACTTTTGAAAAATATATTGCAATGCACATGTAACAAAATAGTCATTTGAAAATCCCACCTGACTGACTGCAGCAATCCCGATCAACATAGATGACCTTAGGCTCTGGCTCGCCAGCATTCTGGTAGCGTTTCACAACACCCTGGCACAGCTCCTCTAGTCCTGCACCTTCAGCTGTTGTCAGAACACTGTTCAGAACCTGGCCAAGCTCATTCCCAATGTTGGTCATCCATGCAGCCGTGTCCCCAATGCCACCAGCCAACTTTTTGGTGATCTGAATAACAAACCATAAGGAAACAAAGACATTCTGACAGTCTTAATTATATATATATATATATATATATATATATATATATTTTTTTTTTTTTTTTTTTTTTATGGTGAATTACAATATATAAAACACAAATTCACACTTTTTCATCATTATGATGAAATTATAATTATTCCAATTAATTAACATGAATGGCTGAAAATAAACCTGATGTTCAAACCTTCTTAGTAGAATCCATCTTAAGGATTCGGCCATAGGTGGAGGTAATCACCCCCTTCATCCCATCCAGATGACTGAGGATGTCGTTGGAGTGGACAGTCTCAAACCACTGGGCGAGTGGAAGTGACCTGAAGGGTGCAGGTGCAGAAAAGGCAGGTGCCATCGCAGATTGGACCAGGGAAACCTTTCTCAAATGATGCTCACAGTCAGAGAGGTACTGGATGGTCCGTCGTGCCCACTCCTCACTGTGGACTTCCTCCAATGCTGACTGGAAGTAGGAGGAACTGTTGCCACTGGTCCTTGGCCTGAGGAAGGTCACACATTTCCTGTCCAGGGCTAGCTGAGTGGTCAGCACCGCTGGAAACAGGGTCCTGTGTGCCACATCCAGTTGTGAAAGGATGTCCTGGCTCCATGGGCATACTGGCAACTTGCATGCACTGCAGCGTGGATAGTCCCCACCCACCAGGTAGTAACGGCTATCCATGTCAATCACCTCCCTGACCTTCGGGTATATCCCTGAATGGTGCATCTTCCGACCACACTGTGGGCATTTAAGAGGAATGCCCCATATCCTCATCGGTGCCCACAAGAACATCCTTTGTCGGAAGTACCACCCAGGCTCAGGAGGAGATGGCTTGGGCTGCATCGGTGGATAAAACCAGTTCGCCTGGATGTTCTGCCTCAGCTGCCCTGTGGGCTCATATAGGCACTTAGCAATCCACACCCAGTCTCCTGGCTGGAGGACTCTCTTAAACTGACTGGGAAGAAAGCTCTCCCAATCAGTAACAGCCTGAGGCAGAGATGGTGTGGCCTGCAGTGAGGGTGCTGGACATGAGGTTGGAGTGAGCTGTGGAGATGGAGAGCACCGTGTAGGTGAGGGCTGTAGAGCCGGAGAGTGGCTTGGGGATGAAGTGGGCTGCTGGGATGGAGATGGTCGCGTGGATGGAGTGGGCTGCTGGGATGGAGATGGTCGCGTGGATGGAGTGGGCTGCTGGGATGGAGATGGTCGCGAGGATGGAGATGGCCACGGGGATGGAGATGGCCACGGGAATGGAGATGGCCGCGGGGATGGAGATGGCTGTGGGGATGGAGATGGCCGCGGGGATGGAGATGGCCGCGGGGATGGAGATGGCCGCGGGAATGGAGATGGCCGCGGGGATGGAGATGGTCGCGTGGATGGAGACAATAGTGCTGGCAGTGGAGATGGCAAGTGCTGTGGAGGTGGAACCAGCTGTGGAGATGGTGAAGGGCACAAAGACGGTGTGGGATTTTTTGAAGGGCTGTCACGTGGAGCCAATAGGGCCCCATAATGTTTGGACTCAATGTGTTGGAGGAGTCCAATAGCACCCTGGACCTTGGCCCCACAGCTGTCACAACTCTCTTCAGCATGGTAGTCAGAGAGGTGCTCTGAAAACTTCTCTGCCTCCACAACCACACTACACAGAGAACACTTCACCCCCTGTTCTGCCTGTGATGTCCCTGCCTCCTCTGAGCTGCCGCCTGCCTCTACCTCAGGCCCTGCCTCAATCAAGACCTTATCTGTTGACTGGAAGAAAATGAAGATTAGGAACAAACGAAAGTCATACTATACATGTTAAATAATTTCACCAAATTGTTCTGCAGAACTGTGGTCTCTGAGAATAGATCAGAGGATTGTCCACAAAATAGTCTATTACATGATACAGGGACTAATCTTGCTTTTTAAATATTCTATCATTACCTACCTTGTGGAACCCACAAGTGCACTCTATGTGCCTGCCAAACAGGTCCACCTTATTCCCTCTTTGCAGAGGACAGGCATCAATCCGCTCCAGGACCTCCTTCCATTTTCTGCTTCCAGGCCTTTTGCCTGTACTGAACTGGAAGGTGCCCTGGGCATACCTATAGCAGATGTCAGTCCAATAAGCAGAAGATTTGCCTGTTTTGGTCATATCTGAAAAATAATATGGACCAAATCAATGCAGTTGTGCATTTCTGTTGTGCATTCTCTTCGATTGAGCTACCAACCAGTCACATGAGGACATCAGACAAGATTATATTTTAGAAATATATATATATATTTATTTATTTATTTTATTTTTTTAGAGACAAGACAGAAATACAAAGTGGGATAAACCTTTTTTTTGCAGTAAAATTATTATTATTATTATTATTATTATTATTAATAAAAATAATGTAGGATTAAAAAAACGAATTAAGAACTAATTACTAATTTAGCTTAAGTTAAATGGTTTTATTCAGGTAAAAATATAATTTAATATCACTGAATAACACTAACTTTCTCAGTTCTTTTTCTATTCTATCTATTCTTTTTATGTATTAATATAAAAAACAAAAAATAAACCTTGCTGTGTGTACCACTTAAAGGTAACTGAGCCTTTTCACAGCACACACACACACACACACACACACACACACACACACACACACACACACACACACACACACACACACACACACACACACATAAAATATGTAAAAAAAAAAAAAGCATTAAATGTGAATCAAATGTACAAATATACATGCATCAAATATTAAAAAAAACATGCAAGACATGTTAAGTGGTAAAAAATGTGGCAGGTTAATTATTTTCTGCAGTAAATAAGTTTCTACTTGCAAAAATGTACAAATAGATTTTCATGTAAAATTACAAAAACTGTGTTTGTATATAAAGTATGAAAGGAAAATGAACAACGATTTGTGGAAATTAAAAACTAGTTATATAATAATTACCTGTAATAATAAATGATTAACATACATTCAGAAAAGAATCACTCAGCCATGACTGAAATAACAGGGACTGAATACTTGGAATACTGAATGATGAAATAAAATTCTTGCAAAAATATCGAAAATAAAAACTCAGTCAGGTCACTTATGACCCATGTTATGCATCAAAGGGTTAATTAGCATTAGCTAGCGATAACTGATACACGTCAGTTTTAAGTTAGCTTACTTTGCTACGCAAGCATGTACCGATCGGAATAAAATCATAATTTGATGTTTGATAAAATAGGTTAACATTAGTGTTACGGATTTGTAATTTGATAATCTTGCTTACCTTCGATCTCCGGTTAGCAGATGTCCAGTAAACAGCTGGAATGTCACAAAACTCATTCAGCCAATCAGCGGCGCGATTGGTATGTCAACTCGATGGCCGATTGGCTCTTTCCTCTTAGTAGGAATTGATTGGCTGCTTTGCCCCACTTGTTCGAAGCTTTAGGATTTGCATTAGGACCTGTTCGGTTGTAGTTACAAAGGAGTATGCACCTCGTTCGGACTTCGTTCAGAAATGTTCAGACGACGTTCGGACGTATTCAAATACTGTTAGGAAATGTTAGGAATTGTTCAGCCGGCTGATCGCTGGAAGGTACGGCCACGACTACGGCGACCCTGATGTCCTCTGTCCCGTTGTCGACCTCAAAGTTGGCTGAAAAAACAATGAACTGGCTACCGCTTTACTAAAATCGTCTAGCGCAAAACTCCTAAAGGGGAAAACAGCCCACCACAAGCAACGAAAAATTCATGAAGCAATCACTCTATGTGAACTCTGTCACATCTTTAAGCGTACGCCGACACACGGCAGTGCTGGACTGTCACGACTGCAAGCTGAGGCCGCCGACAAGAAGATGGCCCTTCGCCCGAACAGGGACTTGAACCCTGGACCCTCAGATTAAAAGTCTGATGCTCTACCGACTGAGCTATCCGGGCTCTTGTGTTTTGTGTGCCTCTTACTTTTTATATAAGAACACTTTCTCCACAAGCCGCCTGGGAGAAGCTCACTTGCCACAGGAGCTATGGGACAAAGGCTGCACGCAATTACGTCAGAGAGAGCGAAGGCCAAAGGCCTTGGAAGGCCCAACCACCGTCGCAAGAAGCTAAAGGTAAAAGGGGGAATGCCCGACCACATTCGGCCCCTACTCCATGAAATACCAGATTGACCCGCCACGAGCTAAACTCTCTCAACATCTTGAATGCTACACATTACAGAGGGTCATTATTTGGACCGCTTTATTTCATTTAATATTTGTTTTTTGGCCTCTAATACTGGGGCATGAAAAAAGAGATGACATTACCTTGATCGGGTTTGTGAATACTGGGTGAAGGAAGGGACTTTCGTAACTTTTACTTCTCCCACTTGGAGTGAGGGGGGTGACGAAAATCATGTTGGCAGGTGTCGGCACCCTAGATTACCCTTGGTGAGCGTAGTGGTTTACCACAGTGAGCGCACAGGTCCAAGGGCATAGAGACACATATCAAGTTTCTTGTCATCAGCGCATAAACAGCCCACCACAAGCAACGAAAAATTCATGAAGGGGCAGCATAGCAAACACTCTATGTGAACTCTGTCACATCTTTAAGCGTACGCCGGGCTCTTGTGTTTGGTGTGCCTCTTACTTTTTATATAAGAACACTTTCTCCACAAGCCGCCTGGGAGAAGCTCACTTGCCACAGGAGCTACGGGACAAAGGCTGCACGCAATTACGTCAGAGAGAGCGAAGGCCAAAGGCCTTGGAAGGCCCAACCACCGTCGCAAGAAGCTAAAGGTAAAAGGGGGAATGCCCGACCACATTCGCCACGGTTCGAACCTGCGCGGGGAGACCTGTCATCTCTCGCCTGCCTGTGGACCACCTGCTCTCTTGGCTGGAGGCGGGCAGCACAGGATGCCGCCGAGCTTCAGGCGCATAATTCAACTGAAGGGTGAATTGGCAAAAAGGAGCTGGACGTCCCCGTAGCTTAACAGCAAAGGGCTGCCGTGACCCGGATTCGAGCATTCTTTTCTGACCGCTTAAATCTTGCACTGAGCGCCTGCGTTGGTGGTATTGTGGGGAGCATAGCTGCCTTCTAAGCACTTGTCCTGGGTTCGATTCCCGGCCAACGCGTTGTTTTCGGCTGCGGTTGACCTCGAAGCAGAACTCCTTCTGTGACCTCTGTCTGCACCAAAAGCTTTTGGATGAGTCGTTCGACAGCAGCAGAGAGCTATGTCTCCCCGTTGGGGAATCTAACCCCGGTCTTCAACGTGACAGGCGGAGATACTGTTCACTATACTAACGAAGAGTTGCGCTTGCTGTTCTTCGCTCCCAGCACACGCGACTGCACCCAACTTGCCAAAACGAGCCCCTACTCCATGAAATACCAGATTGACCCGCCACGAGCTAAAGTCTCTCAATATCTTGAATGCTACACATTACAGTGGGTCATTATTTGGACCGCTTTAGTTCATTTAATATTTTTTTTGGCCTCTAATACGGGGGCATGAAAAAAGAGATGACATTAACTTGATCGGGTTTGTGAATACTGGGTGAAGGAAGGGATTTTGGTAACTTTTACTAGATTACCCTTGGTGAGCGTAGTGGTTTACCACAGTGAGCGCACAGGTCCAAGGGCATAGAGACACATCTCGAGTTTCTTGTCATCAGCGCATAAATCTTTCGCCTTTTACTAAAGATTTCCGTGGAGGGGAACCTTTGCGAGTGACCTGTATTTTTGGGGGCTCTGTTCACAGCAGAGCTACACTATAGTGTCAAGAGCAGAGTCAATCTGGCCACCCGCCAGCGTGCAGTGGAACGAAGCGCGCCTCGTCATGGTCTGTGTTTGCAGCCTTTGCGCTTCCAGCTTCGCCGCTTCAAATTTCTTTAGCCAGCATGGAAAGAGAGCGCTCTCTCGTCCATGACGGGATGCAAACCCTGGACGGGATCAAACGAAGATGGCTTCAGCTCTTTTGGCCCCATCAGTGACTCGTGCACTTCGAGGCCCTCTTTGTTGACCCCGAAAGCCAGCCTCTGCTGCCTGCGTTGTTGGTATAGTTTAACTGGCACCGCACCCGTACGAAAATGGAGGTGGCAGAAAGGAGCTCAGTGAACAAAAAGCCTGCCGTGACCCGGATTCGAACCGGGGTTGCTGCGGCCACAACGCAGAGTACTAACCACTATACGATCACCGCGCACCACTGGCTCACATCTGGTGGTGCTGGCCGTCCGAATTGAAAAAAAAGGGCTAGCGGCGCTTTTTATTACTGTGGAGAGAGGGCACACAAATGCGTGCTAGGGACACGGAAGAAAAGGGACCGGCTACTTCTCCTCAGCACTGGTGAGGAGCGTAGTCGGCAGGATTCGAACCTGCGCGGGGAGACCCCAATGGATTTCTAGTCCATCGCCTTAACCACTCGGCCACGACTACGGCGACCCTGACGTCCTCTGTCCTGTTGTCGACCTCAAAAGTTGGCTGAAAAAACAATGAACTGGCTACCGCTTTACTAAAATCGTCTAGCGCAAAACTCCTAAAGGGGAAAACAGCCCACCACAAGCAACGAAAAATTCATGAAGCAATCACTCTATGTGAACTCTGTCACATCTTTAAGCGTACGCCGACACACGGCAGTGCTGGACTGTCACGACTGCAAGCTGAGGCCGCCGACAAGAAGATGGCCCTTCGCCCGAACAGGGACTTGAACCCTGGACCCTCAGATTAAAAGTCTGATGCTCTACCGACTGAGCTATCCGGGCTCTTGTGTTTTGTGTGCCTCTTACTTTTTATATAAGAACACTTTCTCCACAAGCCGCCTGGGAGAAGCTCACTTGCCACAGGAGCTACGGGACAAAGGCTGCACGCAATTACGTCAGAGAGAGCGAAGGCCAAAGGCCTTGGAAGGCCCAACCACCGTTGCAAGAAGCTAAAGGTAAAAGGGGGAATGCCCGACCACATTCGGCATGGCTCGAACCTGCGCGGGGAGACCTGTCATCTCTCGCCTGCCTGTGGACCACCTGCTCTCTTGGCTGGAGGCGGGCAGCACAGGATGCCGCCGAGCTTCAGGCGCATAATTCAACTGAAGGGTGAGTTGGCAAAAAGGAGCTGGACGTCCCCGTCGCTTAACAGCAAAGGGCTGCCGTGACCCGGATTCGAGCATTCTTTTCTGATTGCTTAAAACTGGCGCAGAGCGCCTGCGTTGGTGGTATAGTGGTGAGCATAGCTGCCTTCCAAGCAGTTGACCCGGGTTCGATTCCCGGCCAACGCATTGTTTTTGGCTGCGGTTGACCTCGAAGCAGAACTCCTTCTGTGACCTCTGTCTGCACCAAAAGCTTTTGGATGAGTCGTTCAACAGCAGCAGAGAACTAGGTCTCCCCGTTGGGGAATCTAACCCCAGTCTTCCACGTGACAGGCGGAGATACTGTCCACTATACTAACGAAGATTTGCGCTTGCTGTTCTTCGCTCTCAGCACATGCGACTGCACCCAACTTGCCAAAATGAGCCCCTACTCCATGAAATACCAGATCGACCCGCTACGAGCTAAACTCTCTGAACATCTTGAATGCTACACATTACAGAGGGTCATTATTTGGACCGCTTTATTTCATTTAATATTTGTTTTTTGGCCTCTAATACTGGGGCATGAAAAAAGAGATGACATTACCTTGACCGGGTTTGTGAATACTGGGTGAGGGAAGGGACTTTCGTAACTTTTACTTCTCCCATTTGGAGTGAGGGGGGTGACGAAAATCATGTTGGCAGGTGTTGGCACCCTAGATTACCCTTGGTGAGCGTAGTGGTTTACCACAGTGAGCGCACAGGTCCAAGGGCATAGAGACACATCTCGAGTTTCTCGTCATCAGCGCATAAATCTTTCGTCTTTTACTAAAGATTTCCGTGGAGGGGAACCTTTGCGAGTGACCTGTATTTTTGGGGGCTCTGCTCACAGCAGAGCTACACTATAGTGTCAAGAGCAGAGTCAATCTGGCCACCCGCCAGCGTGCAGTGGAACGAAGCGCGCCTCGTCATGGTCTGTGTTTGCAGCCTTTGCGCTTCCAGCTTCGCCGCTTCAAATTTCTTTAGCCAGCATGGAAAGAGAGCGCTCTCTCGTCCATGACGGGATCAAACAAAGATGGCTTCAGCTCTTTTGGCCCCATCAGTGACTCGTGCACTTCGAGCCTTCTTTGTTGACCCCGAAAGCCAGCCTCTGCTGCCTGCGTTGTTGGTATAGTTTAACTGGCACCGCACCCGTACGAAAAATGGAGGTGGCAGAAAGGAGCTCAGTGAACAAAAAGCCTGCCGTGACCCGGATTCGAACCGGGGTTGCTGCGGCCACAACGCAGAGTACTAACCACTATACGATCACGGCGCACCACTGGCTCACATCTGGTGGTGCCGGCCGTCCGAATTGAAAAAAAAGGGCTAGCGGCGCTTTTTATTACTGTGGAGAGAGGGCACACAAATGCGTGCTAGGGACACGGAAGAAAAGGGCCCGCCTACTTCTCCTCAGCACTGGTGAAGAGCGTAGTCGGCAGGATACGAACCTGCGCGGGGAGACCCCAATGGATTTCTAGTCCATCGCCTTAACCACTCGGCCACGACTACGGCGACCCTGATGTCCTCTGTCCCGTTGTCGACCTCAAAGTTGGCTGAAAAAACAATGAACTGGCTACCGCTTTACTAAAATCGTCTAGCGCAAAACTCCTAAAGGGGAAAACAGCCCACCACAAGCAACGAAAAATTCATGAAGCAATCACTCTATGTGAACTCTGTCACATCTTTAAGCGTACGCCGACACACGGCAGTGCTGGACTGTCACGACTGCAAGCTGAGGCCGCCGACAAGAAGATGGCCCTTCGCCCGAACAGGGACTTGAACCCTGGACCCTCAGATTAAAAGTCTGATGCTCTACCGACTGAGCTATCCGGGCTCTTGTGTTTTGTGTGCCTCTTACTTTTTATATAAGAACACTTTCTCCACAAGCCGCCTGGGAGAAGCTCACTTGCCACAGGAGCTACGGGACAAAGGCTGCACGCAATTACGTCAGAGAGAGCGAAGGCCAAAGGCCTTGGAAGGCCCAACCACCGTCGCAAGAAGCTAAAGGTAAAAGGGGGAATGCCCGACCACATTCGGCCCCTACTCCATGAAATACCAGATTGACCCGCCACGAGCTAAACTCTCTCAACATCTTGAATGCTACACATTACAGAGGGTCATTATTTGGACTGCTTTATTTCATTTAATATTTTTTTTTGGCCTCTAATACGGGGGCATGAAAAAAGAGATGACATTACCTTGATCGGGTTTGTGAATACTGGGTGAAGGAAGGGACTTTCGTAACTTTTACTTCTCCCACTTGGAGTGAGGGGGGTGACGAAAATCATGTTGGCAGGTGTCGGCACCCTAGATTACCCTTGGTGAGCGTAGTGGTTTACCACAGTGAGCGCACAGGTCCAAGGGCATAGAGACACATATCAAGTTTCTCGTCATCAGCGCATAAACAGCCCACCACAAGCAACGAAAAATTCATGAAGGGGCAGCATAGCAAACACTCTATGTGAACTCTGTCACATCTTTAAGCGTACGCCGGGCTCTTGTGTTTGGTGTGCCTCTTACTTTTTATATAAGAACACTTTCTCCACAAGCCGCCTGGGAGAAGCTCACTTGCCACAGGAGCTACGGGACAAAGGCTGCACGCAATTACGTCAGAGAGAGCGAAGGCCAAAGGCCTTGGAAGGCCCAACCACCGTCGCAAGAAGCTAAAGGTAAAAGGGGGAATGCCCGACCACATTCTCCACGGTTCGAACCTGCGCGGGGAGACCTGTCATCTCTCGCCTGCCTGTGGACCACCTGCTCTCTTGGCTGGAGGCGGGCAGCACAGGATGCCGCCGAGCTTCAGGCGCATAATTCAACTGAAGGGTGAGTTGGCAAAAAGGAGCTGGACGTCCCCGTCGCTTAACAGCAAAGGGCTGCCGTGACCCGGATTCGAGCATTCTTTTCTGATTGCTTAAAACTGGCACAGAGCGCTTGGTTGCTGGTATAGTGGTGAGCATAGCTGCCTTCCAAGCAGTTGACCCGGGTTCGATTCCCGGCCAACGCATTGTTTTCGGCTGCGGTTGACCTCGAAGCAGAACTCCTTCTGTGACCTCTGTCTGCACCAAAAGCTTTTGGATGAGTCGTTCAACAGCAGCAGAGAACTAGGTCTCCCCGTTGGGGAATCTAACCCCAGTCTTCCACGTGACAGGCGGAGATACTGTCCACTATACTAATGAAGAGTTGCGCTTGCTGTTCTTCGCTCTCAGCACACGCGACTGCACCCAACTTGCCAAAACGAGCCCCTACTCCATGAAATACCAGATTGACCCGCCACGAGCTAAAGTCTCTCAATATCTTGAATGCTACACATTACAGTGGGTCATTATTTGGACCGCTTTATTTCATTTAATATTTTTTTTGGCCTCTAATACGGGGGCATGAAAAAAGAGATGACATTACCTTGATCGGGTTTGTGAATACTGGGTGAGGGAAGGGACTTTCGTAACTTTTACTTCTCCCATTTGGAGTGAGGGGGGTGACGAAAATCATGTTGGCAGGTGTCGGCACCCTAGATTACCCTTGGTGAGCGTAGTGGTTTACCACAGTGAGCGCACAGGTCCAAGGGCATAGAGACACATCTCGAGTTTCTCGTCATCAGCGCATAAACAGCCCACCACAAGCAACGAAACATTCATGAAGGGGCAGCATAGCAAACACTCTATGTGAACTCTGTCACATCTTTAAGCGTATGCCGCCACACGGCAGAGCTGGACCGGCACGACTGCAAGCTGAGGGCGACAACAAGAAGATGGCCCTTCACCGGAACAAGGACTTGAACCCTGGACCCTCAGATTAAAAAAAAGTCTAATGCTCTACCGACTGAGCTATCCGGGCTCTTGTTTATTGCGCGCTTCTTACTTTTTATATAAGAACACTTTCTCCACAAGCCGCCCGGCAGAAGCTCACTTGCCACAGGAGCTACGGGACAAAGGCCGCACGCAATTACGTCAGAGAGAGCGAAGGCCAAAGGCCTTGGAAGGCCCAACCACCGTCGCAAAAAGCTAAAGGGGGAATGCCCGACCGTAGTCGGCAGGGTTTGAACCTGCGCGGGGAGACCCCAATGGATTTCGAGTCCATCGCCTTAACCTCACGGCCACGACTACGCCTGCATATGGACCGCCTGCTCCCTTGTCTCGAGGCGGGCAGCACAAGATGCCGCCGAGCTTCAGGCGCAAAATCCAACTGAAGGGTGAATTGGCAAAAAGAAGCTGGACGTCCCCGTCGCTCAACGACAAAGGGCTGCCATGACCCGGATTCGAGCATTCTTTTCTGACCGCTTAAATCTTGCACTGAGCGCCTGCGTTGGTGGTATTGTGGGGAGCATAGCTGCCTTCTAAGCACTTGTCCTGGGTTCGATTCCCGGCCAACGCGTTGTTTTCGGCTGCGGTTGACCTCGAAGCAGAACTCCTTCTGTGACCTCTGTCTGCACCAAAAGCTTTTGGATGAGTCGTTCGACAGCAGCAGAGAGCTAGGTCTCCCCGTTGGGGAATCTAACCCCGGTCTTCCACGTGACAGGCGGAGATACTGTTCACTATACTAACGAAGAGTTGCGCTTGCTGTTCTTCGCTCCCAGCACACGCGACTGCACCCAACTTGCCAAAACGAGCCCCTACTCCATGAAATACCAGATTGACCCGCCACGAGCTAAAGTCTCTCAATATCTTGAATGCTACACATTACAGTGGGTCATTATTTGGACCGCTTTAGTTCATTTAATATTTTTTTTGGCCTCTAATACGGGGGCATGAAAAAAGAGATGACATTAACTTGATCGGGTTTGTGAATACTGGGTGAAGGAAGGGATTTTGGTAACTTTTACTTCTCCCACTTGGAGTGAGGGGGGTGACGAAAATCATGTTGGCAGGTGTCGGCACCCTAGATTACCCTTGGTGAGCGTAGTGGTTTACCACAGTGAGCGCACAGGTCCAAGGGCATAGAGACACATCTCGAGTTTCTCGTCATCAGCGCATAAATCTTTCGCCTTTTACTAAAGATTTCCGTGGAGGGGAACCTTTGCGAGTGACCTGTATTTTTGGGGGCTCTGCTCACAGCAGAGCTACACTATAGTGTCAAGAGCAGAGTCAATCTGGCCACCCGCCAGCGTGCAGTGGAACG